>NC_137457.1:310488947-310794393 GCF_964235325.1 Thermobia domestica
GTAGTACTAGGTAGTTGGAGTGTTAGTAGCAGTAGGTAGTTTCAGTAGTAGTAGTGGTAGTATTAGTATTAGTAGTAATAGGTAATTGTAGTAGTAGGTAGTAGTGGTAGCAGTAGTAGTAGTAGTAGGTAGTTGTAGTAGTAGTGGTGGTAGTAGTAGGAAGTTGTAGTAATAGTAGTAGTAGTAGTAGTAATAGTAGGTAATTGTAGTAGTAGGTAGTAGCAGTAGTAGTAGTAGTAGGTAATTGTAGTAGTAGTAGTAGTAGTAGTAGTAGTAGTAGTAGTAGTAGTAGTAGGTAGAAGTAGTAGTAGTAGTAGTAGTAGTAGTAGTAGTAGTAGTATAATCTAGGAGAAATAAGTAATAGTATTCCAAAATATTTTTAAGAAACCAGATCTCCCCGTACGAAGTCGGGCGTTAAGGGTAATAACCTTTAAAAAATAGGAAAATACTGGGATAAACTGCATGTAACGTAAGACCAACTACAGGGTGGGCTATAATGTTTCAAACGAAAATCGGCAAATGCACCACGAAAACCGTTACTCCCACCCCTATCTCCGAAACGAAGGGCAATAGACCCTATGTTTACATAAGCATTTTTCTTTAGCATGACCTTCCCGATCCCTCCTCCCCATCACATCCCAAAATCTTTGCATTTCCTCACCGGACACCGTGTATACATTATAATATACTTATTGGAAATATCAGTATAATATTTCCAATAAGGGTGATGTTCGTATCAGAAGTGATATTCAAAAAATCTGCATAGAAATTTTCTAGATTCTCTGGCATGAGGATCTCTAATAGTGAATTATCATCTGTTTTCACTTTGTGTGGGGTAGGATATATTAAAGAGACTGTTTATGTTGTTCCACTGCGAACTACCGTAAAATGAAATGGGGAATCAGTATTTTGCATTTCGATAATACTCGGGAAGAAGAAGAAAACTAGATCCACAGATTCTACTCTATAGCGTCACACGGTGCCCCCGACACTACCTATCTTCTTGCGTAAATCGAATTTGAAAATTGTTCTTCGTTCCAAAGATATTTTGATTTGTCAAATTAAATGTACATAAAAACCCTGTATATAAAAAGTGCATACCTTTTTTTAACTTTATGAAAGTAATTTTTAATGCTAAAATTGTATTCAAACCACATTCTATATGGTTATTACTTTTAACAAACATTAAGAAAACACCAATAGCTCAATACCCGCGAACTTGTACCTTAACATACACACGCATAAATATATTCCTTTTCCCAAAATTTATATTTGGATTGAAATATTTTTGGTAAAAAAGAACAAAGCAACTTTATGGAGCCTGCGGTGCTACTTTTCGGGGTATTTATCATCTCCCGAACCTGGAAACGGAACGAAACTTTTCTGGTGGAAATTCACGCAATGCTGCTCTTTCAGCGCTAAACAAACTTATTGCTACGTGCTTTGAATGCACCAAATCGGCCCATTGGAATGTGTCCAGACTTGTCGTTGGCCAACCTTGTCGTCAGCGATCCAAAATCGATCTCGACAAGCCTGGACACCTCAGGAATGTGTCCAGGCTTATCGTTGGCCAATCTTGTCGTCAGCAACCCAAACTGAGATGTGTCCAGGTTTGTCGGGGTCGACTCCGACAAACCTGGACATCATTAGGAATATGTGCAGGCTTGTCGTCGACCAACCTTGTCGTCAGCGACCCAAAATGAGATGTGTCCAGGCTTATCGGGATCGACTACAACAAGCTTGGACACCTCAAGAATTCGTTCGAGTCTGGCGCAAGAGGATAAATTGAGAAGTGTCCAAGTTTGTCGTCGTCCAACCTTGTCGGGAGCGACCAAAACTGAGTGCCCAGGCTTGTCGTCGTCCAACCTTGTGTGCGTCCCCTTTTAGCTATGATTTCAGTCACTTTTTCTCGTTGAGTATTGGCAAAACTAATGTATCCGTGGTTTCGCAGTATAAACAACGGAGTTCGACAGTGTCCGTTTCGTCGAGTACCTCGTGTGTTGTGGTGCACTGTAATGAAGAGAGGAGTGGGATTTCCTTTTTCACCTACACTACACTTACACTTTCTTTTACATTTACACGTACATTCTTCCCCTTCTCTTTTATAATCTTTCCTTTTCCATTTTACACTTCTCACGTCTCTTCAAGTTTTTCCTTTGTTCAACTTGTCTTTCAGCTCTCTTTCACTGTCTGAATTTCCTTTCCGATTTTGAACTTTTCCCGATTTTGACCTTTTACCCGATTGTGTCCTTTCTTAACAGTTGTGTCCTGTATTTTACTCAATTTTGTTCCTGAATCAAAAATTATCTGGGTGATGTACACACAATAATATTCTGGAATTGTAGCACACTCTGCACAGACCTTAATGCTGGGGCACCTACCTATTTGACCGATAATGGTCTCATGACAAGACAAGACAAGACTAGAAAAACCAGCGAAAGCGTATAGACGTCTTGTTTCCAAACAGCAATTTTTCTGTATTTGTGTAAAATCTGCTCAGATGTTTGATTGTAAGTAAAATGTAGCTTCTATGATTATGGTAAGTCATTTCATTAACACTGGCAGCATAAAATAAAATGGAGGTATCAAGCACAGTTGAAAACTCGTTCAAAATGTGAAGTCATCATGGCTGATGAGGCGTCTGTGAAGTTGGAATTGATATGCAAAGAAGAAATCGAGTATGGGTTTCCTCAAGAGGATCCACTCGAAGGGAAAGGGTGGATATACGAACTGATGACTAACAACAAGGAGTTAATGTTATCTACAACGGAAGGACAGCAAACAGTGAAGAAGGATGAATCTATGTATTCTACGAATGTGAAGTTAAACATTCAAACGGTAAAATCAGGATTTTCAGAAGAACCTTCATTTAAAAGTAATATAGAACCGCTAAAAAACGAAGAAGAGCAAACAATGGGGAAGGATATAGCTACGTATTCTTCCGATGTGAAATTAAACGTTGACACGGTGAAATCAGAATTTGCAGAAGATCCTGCATTTGAAAGCAATATTAAAACGCTAAGAAAAATAGAGGTTGAACAAGTTTACGCGTCGTACTTTAATGACTACAAACAACTAACACCAGAAAGTTTTAACTCAGTTGAGCCAGCAAGGTAATGTTAATTTTGTTTATGTAGTAATTGGTTTAGATTGACAATATGGTTACATGCATTCGGATATTTTAGAGATAAAATGCAATATTTTGCGAGAAATAGTTAGATATGGGAGATAACTCGAACGTATATTAGTAGCCTATAGTTTGCAAGTGGCAGGCACACATAGACTAGTTGAACACTAAAACTCAAGTAATCGACATCATATGTACAAATCTTATGTAGCTTATTTCGATTAAGAATGATTACGCATTCCTTACCAATTCTTCTCTTCCGTAAAAGAACAGGTAACGTGTCTGGAGCGTATCTGAAAATTTCCAAATTTCAAGACTGAACTATGTTATTCTGGAGGAAAAAAGTATGTAGAGCCTACGTTTGCGATTTTACCCACGATTTGTATTCAATGCTCCTAGCCACATTTTTTCCGGATGGCTTCCAAAGACATTCAAGAACACGAAACAACTATGCAAAACAGGGTGCAGATTTATTGCAAGGATCCATACCTTAGCTGATTGTAGATTTACTACTTTCTAAGGAAGTTAACTTTTTATATTTTCAACATTCATTTTTAAGGGGCGGCCTTCCTCCGTATATGCTTGCTCTAGAAGGCTTCCAGTCTTCGTATACGGTAAGAACTACTGTCCAAGGTACACTATCCAATTTGTGTTTTGTAGACACAAAAGCACAAAGTCTTTCTAACCGAGTTAGGGCAGGATCACAGCATGTTTTCCCATGGGAAAGCGAGGTGATGCACCTCTTGGGAATAACCGCGTCAGAGAAGGTGAATAAACATATTAGCGAAGAAAAAAAGACAGAGGAAAAGAAGAAAGCAGAAGACATGGGAATAAATGAAATTTTAACGCTTTTAAGGAAAAAGAGTCCGTCTTAACCCTCTTTGCCCTCTCTTAATCTTGGGTTTTTCTTGTTTAGCTGATAAGTCTCTTTCAGGAGCATACATGAACAGAAATTTCAATGCTTAATTCCTTAAAAAGAACTTCAGGCAAAGGAATGATCCCACAACCTTTAGAATGAGAGTCTCACACATTGTACACTTAGCTACACAGATTATAACAGCCGTTTATTGAATCGGTCATTACTCTCTCAACTGTCAGCAAGTTTTCCCTCGGTTCCATTTGAAGTTTCAGTTTTATTTACGGTCTTAACCGCATGTGAGAAATCCTCTCCGGGTTTCAGGAAAAACATTTGATCTGTATTTCAAGATCAGTTAAAACTTGAGAACTTACTCTTTCTTAAAGATATATCTCGGATTAATCGAGGATTAGGAGTGATTTCGTAAACGTTCGAAACAAAAATAGCTTTTGAACAAGCTCCTCGTACCATGAGCGAATGAGTTCTAATAAAGTTGCTACGTAATACACGTACAGTATAAACTTCCAAAATACCATTTGCAAGCTCAGACGTGGAAAAGTCAGTAAGATGTTGGCCTGTTGAATGAAATAATCCGGATTCAAATGTAATCTAGAACGTATTACTTTTTTAATATATATATGTTCATATTTGTTATTATAATTGCTTTCTTGCATTTGTGGTAGATTAACCCAAAAGTATTGATCATGGTTTAGTGGAGATTAAGTGTGGTCATGTATCTTGACGCTTTTGCTTCTTTCTTTGGACAGTGCGGATTATTCCTTCGACCATTAAGTAATCCTGAGGGTATTATGCTGTGTATAGCATACAGTTTCTTTTGGGAACTAATTGACCGGCTCTGACCTTATTTTGCTCCAATTTCGAGCTTTTGTACTGTAAATATAATGCCTCTCCAAATAGAATATCGGCACGGTTGACTCGGTGGCCTAATAGTTGACGCATTGGCGTCTTATATAAAGGTACATGGGATTGAGTTACGACAGGAGCAAATTTTGTCACTTTCGAAACAAATTTCTGTTCGTTTACATATGTTATTTTAATTGCTTCCTAGCAGTTTTCGGATATGTTAGACTATGCTACGTGAAGTCACGTCCGGTTATGATTGCTTAAACATTTTCTTTTTTTCAGAATATTTTTTATATGTTGAATTTATTAATAATAATTTATTTCTTGCACTTTTAGTTCCTATGGATTATTTGTAGCTAGATAAGGTTTGCACAACAAATAGAACAACGACATAACACGTTATTTACACAGCAATACACAGTTATTTTTTTAGCGCAGAATGTTACTGCGAGTGCTTGCCACACCCTATAAATTTTACCCACTCCTAGTGCTAGAAGCATCAGCTTTCTTGTAAACATTGTCAATTCACGTGTTCAGCCACTCACAGTGTATCATATGCTATGTTTGAAATGTCCTATGATTAGTATTCCGATTTAAAAGAAATGTGTATTGGTTTTAACAAAACACCTGCAAATTTTTGCGTGTAACGCTTGTGCGGGCATACCGCAACTCGTTTCGAGTCTGGCATAATAACATGGTTGATTTTTTAGCTACACGTATAAGTTTCTGTGTTATTGTTGACAATGCATAAGACCAAAGAAAATGTTCTAGATTCTTAAGCTAACCTGTGCATAAGTGCGGGAGTCTTGTAGAACGGCTTTGTTCTTCTACCAACAGATATAAGAAGAAAATGGTTTAAAATATCGAAAATTGCTTTTTTGTAATTAGCACATCATCCAAAGAGGCTGTACGTCCTCTCTATTCAAACCTCTTATGGTCCAAATTTTCCATTTCTAATTTCAACGTTTATGGCCATAGACTGGAAACGATACTATAGTGAGAAGCTGTGCTTTGCAAATGAATCAGCGTCTTAAGGCAACATTCACGACTATCAAGAATATTCTATCAAAGTAGTTCAAATTTACTATTATGTTGTTTCAAAACTGATTTCCGTAGCGGGTGTACATAAATGGTTTCACGATGCGGTCTCTGATAATTATTTCAGCGTCCTAAGAAATGGTCCATTTCCTCCGTTAACCCTGTACTAAGGCGGAATTTGTTCAAAGTAGTCATTTTTGTTTCTACCTTCCTTCATATAGAACTAAACGATAATAGTTTACGAAAAGCTATTGTTCGCAAATGACTCAGTGTCTATAGACAACAAATCATAACTATGTACAACACTGCTACACGCGGGTTTTCATCAAATATTATTACTGCCCCTTTCAATGCCGGTTTCAACGTTTATCGCTGTAGAATAAAAACAGTATCACATAGCGAGAAGCGGTTTGTTGCCGATAGTTAAGCGTCTCTAAACAACATACCGATAGTATCCACAGTAATCTGTTGATGCCGGAAATGTTTTAAAATTACTACTAGTTCAGGTTTGAATATTCTGCAAAACAAAAACATCAAAACATATCAGGAAGCGGTTTTTTTGCAGTCGATGAAGAATTTAAACCATAGGTTCCATCTTCTGCATTTAAATTTTATTGCAACCAGAAGTGACTCAAGCTACCCATTTCCAGTTTTAAGTTCTGTCAATAGAATGGAAACAGATAGCAAGATGGTGTTTTTTTTTTTTTTTTTTTTTTTTAGCAAACGATTCATTGTCAAAGAGTCTATTCGCAACATTTTACCAAAAAGAAAGCGGTTCAAATGATATATTATTTCCGGTTTCAATACTTATTTCTATAAGTCAAGAACGATTAAAGCGTGGTGCAGTTTTCCTAATCAACTCAGTGTTCTAAGAAAAGATTGCACATTTTCCGCTAAACTTAATTCAAACCAGAGCGAGTGAAATTAGCCATTTAGGGTTTTGATGGTAGTCACCATATCCGGAACGGAAATACCAACAGTTTGCGACATTTTCCAGCAATCGACTGAGGGTCTAAAAAAATATATCACAACCCATATCATTTTACCAAATTCAGGAGTCGTTGAAATATGCTATTACAGCCGGTTTCAATGCTCATTCCCATGGAGTAAGGATAGTAAGAAATTTCGAGTTGCGGTTTCTACACTTGATTCAACATCCTAAGAATAGATTCCATCTCCTCCGGTTAACTCCTATTGAAACCATAAGGTTTCGAAGTAATCAATTTCCGTTTCAACATTTGTCATTACGAAACGGAAACGGTAATAAATAGAAAAGAGCGAGTTTCTGCAAACAAATCAAACTTTAAATACACCATATCCTGATGATCCACAACATTCTACTAGAACCGGACATGTTTCAAATTTACTATTATTTCCGGTTTCAATATATTCCAAAACTTTTATTGCCATAGTAGAAAAACGGTAACATATAACGAAAAGTAGTTTTCTGGAAACAATTCAGCGTCATAATTCAATATATAATAAATATCCACAACACTTTCTCAAAATCGGAAATAGTTCAAATTTTTTATTAAGTCCTACTTCAATACTGATCTTCCTAGAGGAAAACAGCTAAAACTATCAATGTACGGTTTCTTGCAATCGATTCGGCATCCGAAGAAAATGCCCTTCTTGTACCTTGAAATTCAATTCAAACTGAAAGCTAGAATAAAACATTTCTTATTTCAACGTTTATCACCACAGAAGAAACACGGTAGTTGATAGAAGGAAGTGTTTTCTCCAAACGCAGCGTCTCATGACAACATATCGTGACTATTCAGACGACTATACGAAAACCCGAAGTAGTTTACTATTCAGGTTTCAGTACTGATTTCCGTAGTGCGAAATTGGCAAGATGTATAAGCATGAGATCTTCTGCAATTGAGTCAGATTGGCAAGAAACTCCTGTCTTCCCGATTGAAGCTCTATTTAAGCCGGAAGTAGTTAAACTATACGTTTGCGGTTTCACCGTTTATTAACATAGAAGGAAATAGTAACAAATAGTAAGGGGATCTTTTTGTACAAACGGTTCAGCGTCTCAAGACAAGATAGCATGACTATCGACAATACTCTACCAAAAGAGGAAATATTATATGTATTCTCAGTTTTAATATTTACTTCTGTAGTGCAGTAACTGTAAAAGATACCGAAATGCGTTTTTTAATTGAGAACAAAAATAACATAGCGACAGATGATACTCGGAATCGATACAACTTCTCAATCGTATATATATATATATATATATATATATATATATATATATATATATATATAGTCGATTCCGGACACTATTTTGTAACGCTCTACCTACAATTGTACTACCTATATGGACAGTTTTACAATATATGTATATATTGTAAAACCCTCCGATATAGGTTGAGGATTGTAGGTAGGGCGTTACAAAATAGTGTCCGGAATCGACTCTCACTACGCCTTTTATTATAAAATTCCACTATAACAGTATTTTACAAAAATACTACAAAGATAGTTTCTCTAAATTTGTAATGTTAGATATACATAATCTTTGACCTTGAGACCGCAGACAGGATCACCACAAAGCACCGAAGCAGGCTAGGCAGAGTGGCGGTAAGGAACCAAATGCTCCGTGGCAAGCAGTGAGTTGGTTAAAGTGACCACAGAGCACCGAAACAGGCTAAGCACGGAAAAAGGAAAAGCCAAGAGTCGCGAAGCAGACTAGAGGCTTGGGTTAGGCTCCGAAGCAAACAGTAGGAGAGCCAGCAAAGAACTGGTACACGTTCGTTGTCGGCCATCAAATTTATAGGGTCCCCAGACAACGGTGGCGCTGCTGCTCCGTTGCCGTCGTCTGCTTCGTGAGTGGAGCCAGAAGTCCTCGTCTGTAGATCGTAGTTGGCCCACGAACTGTGTAGTATCCTCTCGTAAAACGATATCGTGATGTTTATAAACATAAGCGTGAAGAGTTGTTTCTACACAGTATCACGAGGGCCATTACACCCATGGCTTGTTTAAAAAATAATCGGAAGGGTTATTTTTCTTGTGGGGGTAGCAAAAAATAAGGGACGACACAAAAAATCACTAAAAGCACTGATAGCATTTAAAAGTTCCCTTTTCGAAGCACTATTAAGGTAGTGGAAGAAAGCATTAAACTGTTATTCCCTAAACACAAGCAGGATCGGTGCATATTACATGTTACTTCATTTTCTTCGAGGAAGGGCTGTTTTAAGCTTTGCGTTGCATTCTTAATATGTGTATATTGGCTCACAGTGAGAGGTGTTGAAGCCTGTGAAATGGTTTGTCCGTTGTGTGTATGAATACTATTAAATGAGTCGATTGGAATTGGTGGAGGTATATCTAGACGGGGTCGTTTGGAAGTTTTTGGTTCCGAGCGAATACTGCGATATAGTAGGTATAGGATGAGTTGCGAATACTAAAAAGGAATATAAAGGCACACAGGAATAAAAAGACAATTTATATTGCAAAGTTCGCGATGCGAACGACGTGATTTCGTGGTCATCCTGTATGAAATAAGTGACCATGATTGTTGGAACATCCTGTATAATGTTTATGTTATATAGTGCCGGTGGCAATATGTAGTCCACAGTGAAGAAAGAAAAAATATCGAGGATATGAATTATAGATTAGCCATCCTTCTATGGATCATTTGCCTTTTAAATACGGAAATGCAAACTCAGCATTCTTTCATTCAGAAAAGAATAATGAATCAGTTTTTCGTAAAATCAGAGAATAAGAAATGTTTGTATAGAAAGGAGAAGTTACTGTGCACCTGAATGCTAATCTTCGTGTTCCTTCTTTCGAATGGTGAGTATTGTTTCTTTTCCCTAAGCAAGAAGTGAGAATGATTAGAATGTTTTATGCTGTACAATGTTCCTAGCCAATTGAGTTAAATAATTTGTATTGGTTTCTTTTCTATCCTGTTCTTTTCGTGCTGCAAATTGGAAGAAGAAAAATATTTAAAAAATGGACTGTATATGCCAGATCATTTCGCATACATTTCTTGCGTTCTTCCGTCAGCATTTTTTGCATTTCTTCGCTCGTATATGAAAAAATAGCTAATTATCCTCTTGCTGTGTTTCGCCTCTTTTCATAATACGCCTTAATTCTGTCTACAGAAATTTTCCGTATGGATTGTTGATATGAATAAGGAAATTCGAAACTATAAAGGTTAGGATTCATTCTTTCAAGTATCGTGACTAGACCGACAAATTTAAAGGAGAATACTTCTGACAAAACATTCTGACGGTTCGGATAGAATACAAGTACTTTCTGTCCGTTCTCAAAGCTAATTTGTTTCTGCTTTTTCTCATAATATTACATCTGCTTCTTATAGCTTGCAGCCAAATTGCCCTTCACTATTCTTCTATCTTGTTCAAGTGTTCCCTATCGATACATGATGTTGACGTTGATGCAATCGCGATAACAGAAATGGTCTTAGGTTCGTAAAAGTACAGTAAGAAAAAACTTCAATAATTTGTTCCAGCCTGGATGAATGTGTTAATCGCAAAAGTTATAAGATCTTTAAATGAAATCTTTAAGTTTTACGTACCACAATTATGCCGGATAGGCTAAAGGACATCACAAAAGTTATATATGGAATAAGCTTGGGCCATTGGTTTCGGTTTTCCTGCCCAAAAAAAATAATAGCATTCTGTATAATTTCGTGGAATCTTTCCACTACACTTAAAGTTTTATGATCGTATAGTGGACAACATTTAAATTCAAAGTTGTAGAACTTTGCTAGGTTTTGTAGTTTTTGCGTTAGCACAGGGTGTGTATCTAAATACAGGTACGAAAAAGCTCCATATTTAAGAATGATTTCATACATAAAAAATTGTCCAATTTCTTTGGCTGTAACGTTATCTACGACATTTGCCACACAGAAACAAGTAGACATCTCAGTTGCTACCATTATGTGTTTAAAAGTTCCTTGTCCGACCGGCACATTCCCAATTGAATCATATTGCCATGCAGTAGCAATAAGTAACGGTGGATGATGGCATAAATGACCAGGTGACTTGCTTTGTATCTTTTTAAGTTTTCGACAGTGCACGCCCTTATTTTCTTTGCTATATATGCTTTCGTATTAGGGAAATAATAATTTCTCAATGCCGATTGGTACGTCTGCTTTATGTTGTAAACATTTAATGTAGAGTATTTTAAAATTATAGCTTGCTAACAATATCTTATAACGAGTAAATTTTCGTACTTTGTCGGGCTGAGTGTTTAAAGAAACCAGCACGTAGCGTCAATGAATAACTTGAATTTTCTATTTTGTAGAAAATGTCGAGATTTTCTAAGGACGAATATTAAGGCATATAATTCTTTCCGCCATGTTGAGATCTTCCATTCGCTCTTGGTAAAACGCCTACTGCAATAGAAAGCAACACGTTCCTCGTTAGTTTTGTGGTTATAACATGCCAAAAATCCCCCGGCTGAAAGTGATGACGTTTCTGAATATAAACGAATTACCAACGATGGATCGAAATGAAATAAGGATGGGGCCTGAATATATGTTTTTAGTTTCTCAAATAGCTTGTCATGTTGAGTTGTCCATTTGAATTTTGTATCTTTTTCCGAAAGAACTTGAAATCGCTCCACTTTCCCCGTAAAATTTTTGATGTGTGCTCTTAAATAAGAGCAGAGTCTGAAAAACCTATTAAAGCCCGCTTAGGAGTTGGCTTCTTAAAATTCCGTATTTTATTGACTATTTTGGGAGAAATTCCGATTACTTTGTCAATAACTGTAAATCTTAGTACCTCTGATTCTGACTGTAACAGGTAGGTCTTGCTTGGGCTAGCTCTAAAATTATGTTTTCTTAGTCTGTTGAAGAGTAATTCCAAATCCGATAATTGCTGTTTCAAATTTTTGCTCCCTATTATGTGGTTATCCGCAAATGCAGTAATAGAATATGTAAACACTCTAAAAGCATGCGTACTGCTATAGTCGGACCTCCTGCTGAAGTGGTGTGACCACTAATTAAGCGTTAAAATTGATAGGATTTCCTGCTATGATTGACGTCAAAGGTCATATATTTTCGGCTTTTAGGTTGCAATAATAACTTGAAGTAGCTAGTTTTTATGTCAATTGTCAAAGTGCAAGATTTGCCCTTAAGCACATATAAAATGTCTTCTGTAGACTGAAATGGTATGATATTTTACAAATTTATTACATGTTTGTAATTTGCAGATCAACTTGCGGTCTCACCGCCAAAGGAATAGGAGGTGACCTCTGATGAAAAGAAGCTCGTTTGTCTAAGCTTCTTTTATGAGCAACCATGAAACTATCCTATGTCTGTCGATGAATATGAAAAGATACCTTTGTGTTTAAAAAGCAAATTATGTGCAGCCTTTTTCTGTTCATCTGATAGGTCCGGGTTTATGTCAAATAGTTTAATGTCAAAAAGTGATTTAGTTTTCTCCAGTCTATCCTGCGTTTCCTGTTCAAATCTATAAAATATTTCGTCATTTTGTTCGTCTCATTGTTGATCTCCCTGTATATCGACTTCTTGCAAGTCCTCAACACATGCGATCGGAGTATTTTTCGCTAATGTTACTGACCTGTTAGTTTGATTAGATATTACACAGTGTGAAATAGCTTCGTGGTACTTTAGTAGGTAATGTCTGTAATCCGTAGTTATCTAATACATTTTCTAGTGGAGAAACAATGAAATACTCCGTATCCTTTTTCCGATTCCTGATATCAATAGGAAGAAAGAAATGTGCCCTAGCTGGGATAACTTTGAGAGTGGTAAATACAACAGCTGACGTATGCTGTATTATTGAATAAATCGCACTTGCCAATAGTTGTCCCTGAGCATTAGACTCGATTGGATACGGCAGTGACCGTGGTTTCCTGTATACAGGCAGTGTATTACTTTGTAAGTTAATTTTAGATTTTAAACGATTCAGAATATCTTCCCCGAATAAAGGTAAGAATTCTCCATGTTCTAAAATTAGGAAGTAAATTTAATTACTGCAATATAGTTCAAATTTACGATGGAATTCCCAATTCCTTTAAGTTGGGTGTTAAAAGGAATTAATTGCGTGTTTGGAGGAATCATAGATTTCGGCCACAGACTCAACGAGCTTCCTGTATCAATTATTACAGTATGTTTTTCTTTATGAATTATTACATTAATTAGCTACTTATGCTCCTGATCTAATAATTTTATGTTATCTCTCTGGTCAGTCATTGGAGCCACAGTGTAAACTGATGATAATGTATGTATGTCAGTACTTGCGACTTCTTGTTCATTTACTTCGTGTGTTACGGCTCTCAGAACATGTTCTTGAGAAAAATTGTCCTGGGGCCCCCTATGCATTTCTCTATTTTTTTTCTCTATAACATGTTAGAAGAATATCCTTCCTTATAACACATACCGCAAACTGTAACGGTTTTTGGTTTGGGTATATTATTATTTTTATTATTATATTTAGAATTGCTTTTCTTCCCATTTCTATGCTGGCTATTGTTACCATTATTTTTCGTAACTTGTAATTATTACGGCCGCCCCGTCCGAACTGAGAATTACTCATAACATTCTGAGTTACTAAAAGAGAGAATTCGGCCATGGGATTAGCAAGTTTACTAAATTCTAATGAACTATTGGCGTTCGTAGCGTTAGATGCGCTAGGCGCTGGGGGGTTGGATGGTGGGTGCGTAGTACTAACTTGAGAGGGAGGGTTTGAAGGTAATTGAGTTTAGGAGGCACCCTGTAGTTGTGGTGCTGAAGGTACAGGAAATACTGGAGCAGGTTGTTGGTAGCGATGCCAGTTAGATGTCTGATTGCATAACGGATGAGTTGGTTGTTGGTGATGTGTGGGAAAGGGCGGTAGCGACTGCCGAAGAATTTAACTACTATCTGTTTGATTTTGGTCACCAAGTGAATAGGATGCTTGTTGTACTTCTACATAATCACGCTTCTTCATAAGATCGCATGCCTTCTCTAAATTATGTAAGTATGACTGCAATGTCTGAGCCGCAGTAAATGTTTCCAATGTACCTTTTGTAAAAAAAAAAAAAAAAAAAAAAAAAAAATCTTCAAACCTAAATATAAATAATTTATTTTCTGTTCCTCGTTAGCCTGAAACATAACTTGACAAACAACTCTTAATTTTATATAAAAATATACTCCAGTTCGTTTGTTTTGTCCTCGTTGAATCTGAAAAATTTCAAATTCCGCCTTATATCCTTGTAATATTTATCTGCTTAAATCTATTACTTTGGTTTTTAATTGTTCATAATTGAGTGAATCCAACTGATTTTGTTCTTTTAATTGCAACACTAAATCAACGGACACCTGAAAATACATAGGTAATAGTTCCTTCTCTTTCTCAGCTAACCAAGAATGCCATAGCGTAAGGTGGTCAAATGGCATAAAAAACTATCAGGGTCTTCAGTAACGTCTTCAGAGTATTTAGTAACGTGGGGCATATTAAAAGAACGTCGGGAATTCTGTTTGGTGTTTGCACTATCCTCTGGAAAAGCGTTTTCATCTGATCTTGTATTGGGCATACACTAAAATAGAGTCACGTCTGAGTCACTGAGTTCACAGATTAGAAAACCACATACCTATGAAAAAAGTTCACTTCCGGTTCATAATAAAAATATCGTCCTCTAAGGGAGTATTCAGATCAAAGCTGAGCCGGTCAAAGCCTCGACCATGTAAAACTATCCCGTATAGGTTGTAGGTAGAGTGTTAAATAAAAAGTGTGTTCGGAATCGTCTCCCACTACCGGCTTTTATTATGAAATTCTACTATAACAGTGTTTTACAAAAATACTACAAAGAAAATTGCACTAAGTTTGTAAGGTTAGATATAGGTAGTCTTTGACCGTGAGGACGCAGACATTATCACCACAAAGCCCATAATCATGCTAGGTGCAGTGACGATAGGGGTCCCAATGCTACGTGGCAAGCAGCGGCTTGGTTAGGTGACCACAAAGCCCCGAACCAGGCAAAACGATTGACGTTAGGATTACGAACAGAGCCACAAAGCAGGCTAAACCAGGAAAAGGAAAAGCCAAGAATCCCGAAGCAGACTAGAGGCCTAGGTTTAGGTTACTCCTAATGTTCCGAAGCAAACAGTAGAAAAACACCAGAGAACTGGTACAAGTCCGCTGTCGGACATCAAACTTATAGGGTACTCAGACGGCGGTTGCGCTGCTGCTCTGTTGTCGTCATCTGCTTCTTGGGAGGAGCCAGAAGTCCGTCGTCTGCAGGTCGTAGTGGATCCACATCGTGTGTAGAATCCTCTCCTAAAACGATCTGGTGATGTTTATAAACATAAGCGTGAAGAGTTATTTGCACACAATATCACGTGGGACATTAGTTTATATATATAATTGCAACCTGCATCACTATATCGAAACCGGAAGTTATTCTATTGGTTAGAACTTCTGGCATGTGGTTTTCTTACAGAAAACCAGTAGTAGATCTCGGGAAGTTTTTTGCCATCAATTGAGCGTCCGAAGGCAGGTTCTGTCTCCTGCCTTAATATCTACAGATTAGAAATGCTTCATATTAACGATCCTTTTTCAAGTTTTATAATCCATAGAAGAGAATAAGGCATAGCCAATAATGTTTTTTGACATGGATTTTGTGTACAAGGAACAGGTTATATCGTTAATCTTGTTACTTTATTCTAACCAGTAGTTACGTATTTACTACTTGACATTCGAATATTGCATTAGCTTGGTTTAAAAATCTTAGTCTCATATCGTGAAACGATATTCGCTTGTTTAACATGGATATTGATACTAATAACTCGTGTAAGTCATGCCACCAGGTTGATACTTTTAGTCATAGTTTAGAAAATTGTAGCAATGTAACGGATATTTGGCAGAAATAATGTGAGTCGTTAACCCAAATATCTTCACCCTTTGTCATTCAGTGCAACCATTTTAATTCTTTATTCTATTTTTAATTGGTTTCCTAGTTCTAAAGCAAATGCTATTTGGTTTGTCATTCAGACAAAGATCTATGTTTAACCACGACACATTGTTACTATTCCGACATTATGTTGCGTATGACACACATTCCGCTAACATTCTTTCACTTGTTAATAAACACAAATATTTTTTAACTCATATATTTCTAGTTGTCCTTCTGTAAAGAAAATGTGTCGGTAATGTGTTTTTAAACACTTTGCTATTTCCTTATTTCCATACGTATGCAAAACATTGTCCGCTTCTATTTCCATGCTAAATAGCTTATAAACCAAGCTAAAAATATTTACTCTGTAGTTAACCGCCTGGCTTTCAAGCTCAAGGTCGTTTCGGTTCGATTTCCATTTTTGTCGTACTTTTTGATATGTAATGATATATTGCTTAGTGCATGGATTATTGTATCAATTAACTTTTGTCCCGTACAAGGGTCTTTTATTCTTGTGTGTGTCACCAGAGTTTACTGGTTTGTATTAGTCTAGAGCTTAATACCAACGACGTCACATTGTGGGAGAGAATTACTGTGGATGTATAATAATATATGTGAAAGATAGTTGTTGCTGTAATCATTTGAATAAATTTAGATATTGGAATAGGCCTATCACACAACTATAGTCGTATCTTCTAAAGTATGACTTGGTAACATTACTTGCAATCCAATATGGAGTAAGTGCTTCTTGGAAAGATACATAAGATATAATCTCAACTTTCAAGACCACGTTGAGAAAAGAATGATTTCCCCACCAATGTTGCTTTCAATCACGGTTGATAACGAAACATTGCAACAGGTCCAGGATGTCGTATTTTATGGATTTGACACTAACAGACAAGCAAGAAGCCTGATGAATTATGAAATCAAAATCTATTACCGATCGTGAGGTGAACTAAAGAGAATATACGTTACTATAGGTATCTTTGCAATAGGAACAAATCACATTTTTTACAAATAATGTAATCGAAATGTTTAAGATAAGAAGTCATGTCGCTTGCTTCTGTAGCATGCATGGATATCGTAAAATTCTGGTTGAAGAAAAATCTTTATGATCGGTTTATTAGGTTAAAAAACCGTAAGAAAATATTATATAGCAGGATGTTATTAAAATGTTTGATAGGAATCTACGATGGCTTGGATTGCTCCAGAACGATATCCAGTAGAGAAGTGTTATTCCCAAGGCAATGAGCCTTCAGGTTCCGTTAATCACAAATTGAATCAGTTTCGTATATAACCGAATCTCTACTAATGTCCAACCTGAAGGATATATTCTAATTTCTTCAGTTTTTATTAATCATGGTAACATTACACATCGTAAATTATTATCAAAATTTCAAATGAAATATGAACTCTTTGCAATACCGTTGCGTATATTGCGAGCTCTTGATAATGTTTTATTTTATTAACAATTTTACAGTCAAAAGCCATGATAAATAAAGAAATAAATGTTTCATTTTAACGTCCCACTACCGTGCTCATTCTCATTAAACGGTAAGGTTTTAGAACAATACTCCGAACGTATGTCTAAAGATGTGTTAGTCCGTAAGTTGTTTTTTTTTTATTAAAGCTCATTATAATATTCATATAGTAATGCCAAGCGAGGGACATTAAGTGAAGGCGGATTGATAGCTTGATCCATTGCTTTCTCTATCACGATTCAAATAGTATGCGCACCTATGTTCTACAACCCTGCTCCTTTGGGCTAAAGGAGATGGTGATTTAAGCAAGAACGATGATGGAAGAATTGGCGGAAACAGGAAGTTGACAGAAACAGGAATACTCCAAGAAAACCTACGGACACAATATTGTCCATCACAAGCTTACTTGACCGGGATAGACTCACAGACTCTTGCGCATCGGAGGTAAGAGCTTTACCACTAATGGACCATGCTCCAAAAATTAAAGAAGAAAGACAAGTACCAGGCCCTACATAATTGAATGTTATGTTTATTAAGCTTAATGTTCATAAAGCTTCTTTTCGTCAATGTTTTGTAATTAATGTCGCAAATTATCCTATACTTTGTAATATGTGACAAAGAAACAAATGCTTGATTCTCGCAGGATAATATCGTCTGCTCTTTGCTAATAGTAATAGTATGAAAATAAATTACTACACATTATCGCATATCACACCAAAAAGAGGTTCCTGTTTTGCGGTCAGTTGAAACAGTATTTCGGAATACCACCGAGAAAAATTAATTTAATTTTTCATGCATTGTAGGAAAAAATGAAAAAAAAAGGAAACAAGAAAAATGGTTCGATGTAAAGTGCTTTGTATCTCTCGAATAAATCACTAACTGTATTGCCAGTGCATAACTATGCCTCGAGCATTTTTCGTAGAACTATTAAAACCAAGTTTCACTATAACGTAGTGTGCGACGGTTTGGTGCCCGCTCAGGAATTTATTTGAATATAAGGATAATGTTATATTCTGAACATGTGAAATAGTTATAAAAACAAAATCAGATAAACTGAGCTTTCCAAATCTCTTGTCACTTTTATCCACCATTTTCGTGTATATTGGGGATGATAATGTGGGAAATACTAGCTGTCCTAAAGAGGAAACAGATTTCTCAGTTAAAATCAAATTGAAACCACACGTATAAAATAAGGATTGAAGTTTCTGCTTTATATGTATAGTTATTATTTTGTTTCGGATTAACAATAGCTATTGTAATTCATAATACAGTTTTTTTAATAAAACAATACGAGCAATCATAAAAATACTGTTTAATATGAAATTAAATCGAAATCCTAAAAAGTTGTAATAACTATTTATTTCTTTTTTAGAATATTTACATATGCATACCACGTATATTATCTGATGCGTAAAGTACTACTATTATCTATAAATTCAATTTCATTAGGAAATAACTGTATTGATCTTGCGATCAAAAGAGGTCTATGAAACTGTTGGTTGTGTTTGCGTAGTGGTACAAATAAATATCTCATCTGCATTCAAAGGAATAAGTGTATAGGGATGGTGCCATGAGGAACGCTAGCACTATTAGAGTGAGGATGAATTTCCGAGATGAACAGCAACCTGAAACCAACCGTCTATATTCGAGATAAACTTACATGAACGGTTCCTACATTGTATAGGGATTTTAGCCTCTACCCCATTAGCTCCGCGTTCGTGTCTCTTTAACACTGCATATGTAATGGTTGTGCTTTACAATAAAAGTTGCAAGTGTAATTCATAATTGTAGAATTTTATAAAATGTGTTCAAATCCTAATCAAATTACGTTTCCAAATACAAAATTCCTACTTTCTCTCCAGTAGGTATTTAAATCGGGATACTTGCAAAAATAATAATCAGTTTACTTAATCGGTTCATTTATTAGAAATATTCACCTATTAGCAGTGTTCTGATATAATCATATCAATACAAGATTTCACATTAAAGAACTCACGCTGTCTCTGTCATTGGTTTGATTCGGTCTTTGGGAGTGGGTATTTAAAAGTATATTTTTCTAATGTGTAAAGTAACAGAAAGTAGAGATTTTATAACAAATATCACGTCAAGGAGAAAATATGTCCAATGATTATTTTTTAAAAAATCATTTTCTCTCGCGTCTTTGGTGCGAGACATTTAAGTTTGAATCTGAAAGCAAATCCGGTTTTTGAATATGAAACCGTATATGGTTTATTCTAGACGAAGATGTTTTACTGGAAATTTTGTAGAGGGAGAAGAGCGACTGAGTACGTAAGAAGTAGTGACTATTTTCATGAATTCATATATCATATAAAAGTTCGTTAAGATTTGATACTGAAATATTATTTTTTTTCCATACATTACTTGAAATGCAAACGATAGTGGTTGTTTTTCTGGAAGCAATATTGCCTGAGAATGCCCATGAGAATTTCTAGGTTCATAAAGGGTTGGAAAAATACTCTTGGAACTCTGAGAACGAAGTTATTACATAGTTTCCTCTTCCCATCTACAAATTAATCGCTCTGAAGCACATATAGCAATCGAAACGGATATTTAATTCTAAACCGAAAACTAGAATTTGCACGTTGATCTTCCTGTGATCTACATGATTCTTTAGCTTTACTGAAAAGTGTTATTTTTATCAAAAACATCGAAATTTGCAAAATTGACAATGGAACAAATAAATTTGTTTATTTGCGCCAAAAATCTCATTTCTAATCAGAGCAGACATGGGAGAAAAAGATACGAAATAAAGATAAATTGAAACCGTTCCTAAGCCAGAAAACACAGAACAGTGTGTTTTGTTAAAACCATTTCGATAGATTTTGTCTTGTCTGTAGAGGCACTTAGAGGGTCCGTAGAAATATTGTTTGGTACGTTTAAAATTGTTTGAAGTCAAGTTGAACAGTATACCACATTAGATCTTGCCGCTCGGTAAATACTTGTGAAATCCTCGCTTTAAGTTAAACAACATATATCTAAATAAGGAGTGTTTCCTGGCTGTTGACGAAAACCAGTACTATTTTATAAACTGTTGGAGCAAGGAACTGCATATGCTGAGAGGAATAGAAGGGATGCAAATGCTTTACAAGAAGTGAAAATAAGCTACTTAGCAATTGAATCCCGAGTACCATCAAAAATTATAGTAAATTGTCGCAGCACCATTCGAACACGAGCCCCGTCTTTAGCAGTCCATGACTTTACTGTATGAGCTTCTTCCATTTGGTTGTTTTCGTATCATATATCAGCGTATTTCGGGCACCAATTTACTACATGAATATGAACATTGAAGTGAAATAAGTAGAATGATGAGATTGAAGGTTTCAACTGCTCTCTATGGCAAGACTGGTGGAGCAAACTCTCTTTCATATATAACGATTATTATTCATTTCATGTTCATAAATTACCTTTTGTAACAAAACTGATTTCCTAATTATATGCAATGTATAGACATTTACAAAAATAAAGAAAACAAATAAAAAATCATTGTAAATTAATGAGAAACGTAAGATATTACAGATTACTGTAATTAAGATTTGGTTCAATTTTAGGAAGTATGGTCAATTTTAGAAACTTCAATATGATTGTTCAATTCTCTTTATAAAAGTGCAAAACATGAATTACAAATTTTACGTCCGACGATTCTGTCGGCTACGCTAAAGGATACGGTGATGATAAAGAATGAATGAAAATGATAGAATGAAGAAAATGGGAGGAAAGGGGAGAACTCCCAGAAAGCCTACGCTCACGGTGTTTGTCTACTACAAAGCTCACTTGGTGAAAGCTTGGATCGAACCAAGGGCCCATGCTTCAGATTTGATCGCTCTATCACTAAGCCACCGTGGCCTTATAAATATACAATGTTTATTCTCTCTCTCCCGGCGGGAGCTCATGTGGTTCGGATTCCACGTTAATCAGTAAGTCCACGTCTCATATAGCCTCGCTGCTGAAAGGGACGCTAAACTGAAATTCAACTCAACTCCTCTCTCTCTCTCTCTCTCTCTCTCTCTCTCTCTCTATATATATATATATATATATATATATATATATATATATATATATATATATATACATACTTGTATGTTGGAACATATATCAAAAACATGAAAAATTTTCCCTTAAGCGTGCTTTCAAATTGCTATTTAACTCAAAAAATTGTTAATAAGTTGAGTGGATATACAGTTTGTCTCTTTGAGAAACCTGTCTATATGAGACCTGTACGTACTGATTAACATGGATTCAAACTACAAGAGCTCCTGCAGGGAATCGGAACCTGTTCTCATTATAAGAATGTTAACTTCCCGTATATATTTGATGCACTTGGCGAATAAATGTGACTGAGTTTAGAAACGTTACCCTTCAACTTATATTTCTTTCTTCAAGCATTTAAATTGGACATTTATGATTTTAAAATACACGTCTATATATTCAAAGAAAATAAATAAAACAACTTACTATACTCAAGCTCAAACTGCCGCTCTTTATTTCTGGTTGTTGGAAAGCACTAAAAAACACGTTTGACCACAGAGGAATCTTTTACAAAAATCGCTGTGATTTTGCTAATGGAATTGTTCTCGGTTTGTGTAATTTCAATAAAAAATGTTGATTGATTTCGGATATTACAAGTGTCGTTGATATGCGAATTGTATGTTCATCCCAAAATATATGTAATTTTCTCCAATTTAAATTTTACGTATTTGTTAGTTTTCCTAATACCTGTGGAGAGTCATTTTCCCTCAAATTTCCCCCAGCATATTCAAGTAATTATCTAACATACTACACTTTCATAACAATAAAAGCTTTTTGCTTATGATTTTCTTATTTTTCTATATTTGATTTAAAAACTGAAAATAACATTTCATTGCTTTATTAATAAATCCCAAAGAAAGTGTAAATATAAGAAGAAAACCGAGTTTGTAATAAAAATGTGAAATTTACAATATATACGAACTCCTTTTTTTAGCTGACGATGGTACTTTGGAATTAACTTAAGTCTGGTATCGTATATGTACTTATATGTAAAATTTGAGATAGAAAAAGGAAGGGAATTCTGGAAAATAGAATATAGTTTTGTCTCCCATATTTCTACTAGAATTCAGAAAATAGCATATTAGTACCATACTTCATCTTGTGACGAATTACTTATGAGTACCTGGCAGTTCCTCATATTTATGATGCAATTTAAAATCGTATACAATACAAGTATCTACCCATTATTGCTGTATCTTACGTGGAAGCATTTTCCATTTCTTTCTTGCTCCTTATTATCTGCGTTGATTTCTTTTTCTTGTTTACTCAATTCCTCACCGTTTGATAAACATATTCTTTCCAGAAAAGCCAGAGCCGCCATTAAACAAAAAGAAGTTGTCAGTGATGAGAAAACAATTCCAGATGAGAATCCTCATACTTGCAAGAGCACTAAAAAGGTATTACCTTACCAGTGTCAATTTTGTGCAAAGGAATTCACTAGAAAGTCGAATTTGGCAAGACACTCTCAAACACATATGGGTGAAAAATCTAATACGTGCAAGGTCTGTGGAAAGGGTTTTATTAAAAAGTGGGAGCTAGCAAGACACACGATAAGACATACAGGTGAAAAACCTCATAATTGCACGGTCTGTGGAAAGGGATTCAGCGAACGGTCTTATTTGAACATACACATGTTAATACACACTGGTGAAAAACCTTACAAGTGTAGAGACTGTTCAAAGGGATTTACACGGAAATCACGTTTAGCATCACACGTGCGAATACATACAGGTGAAACACCTTACACGTGCAATGTTTGCGGGCAGAAATTTAGGCAGCGTTCATATTTAGCAAGACACGTGTTTATTCACAGTACTGAAAAACCTCACACATGCGGAGATTGTGGTAAAGGTTATATTTTTCAATTTGATTTGGCCAGGCACATGTTGATACATGCAGGTGAATACCCCATGAGTGTGCAGTATGTTCAAAGGGATTCAGAAGGAAATCACAATTAACGTCACACATCTTAATACACACTGGTGACAGACCTTTCACATGCCAAGCATGTAGTAGAGGATTTACTAAAAAAAAATACTTGAACAGGCACATGTTAACACACACAAGTGTAGGGCGTCACACTAGCCAATTGTGTGATAAGAGGTTTACGCAAAAGTATTGCTTGGATACGCACGTGTCAGCACACACAGATGGAATGTCGCACACATGCCAAGTGTGAAAAAAGAGATTTCCTAGAACCTCTCTTTTGGGAAGGCACGTGTTAACACACTCTGAAAAGAATCAATCATGCAAAGTTTGTGGTAGAAGATATGCCAAAAAAAAAACACAATTGGAAATGCATATTTTGTCACACACGTGGAAGGGGAGTTACGAAAAACGTCAGTTTGTTCTAACTGCTTGATACACGCAAATGAAACAGGTCACTTGCAAAAGAGTGCGAAATGAGATGTCTTCCAATTTCATGTTTCGTAATGCGCGTCGTGTATCAAGTGATTCTGTGTCTCTAGCTTGTCATTTATTAAAAATTGAATACTAGTATGTGTATATACAATATTGGTAATATTTCGTTTTAAATTTTGACAAGTGATATGTTGTTTTCAGGCCTAGCTATCAATATTTCATATATTCAAATCTGCATCTTAAAGTTACGCAAGTTAGTCAATTTCATATCACTGAATGAGACGAAAAAAAAAATATTTAATCTGTACATACATCTATACCGGAAGAATGTCAGAGATATAATATACTTACTATAGGTACTAAATACTTGCGAGCTCACTGAAGTCGTCATAACCTGTTCACCACTAAGTCCAAGACATAAATACCAATGACGGTTTCATGTGAAGTAGCTGCACACATTTCACGGGGAATAAATGATATCACATCCATTATAGGTCATTTAGATCGTTAATGTCCAGAAACTTCGTGCTGTAAATACGCACGTTTATCTTCCCCATAACTAGAAATCGCATGGTGTTAAGTCAGGGATCAGAAAAGAACCAACCTAGCTACTAATCTATATAGGAAGACCTGTGTTCTAGAACTTTTCCCTATTCCTCCATGGATAAAACATGCATACGCTCATTTTAACCGTAAAATTAATGGTCGACTAGCCCACTTTAGCCTCCCACATGCCTTTATTATTATATAAACATAAATTTCATTAACTTCTACAGCATTTGAACTATATTTTATGTAATCCGTATACATACTGACTTCTTGTATGTTCACTGTTCTTGCTTTGTTGTCTTCTTCACTGTTTAGAGTAGTTGATAGATGCAATGTATACAATTCATTCTTCAATATTAGTACTCATCAATGCTACATCGTCTGCAAATTGAGTGCCAGGGATTTTTCTTACTTTTTGTTTTCGTTTCAATCTTAATTCTAACCCTCTGTTTGTTTTGAACAATGCTTCTTCCACTTCGTGTATGTATATCAGGAATACAACTGGTGATAGAGGACATCCTTGTTTCAAACCTTTGTTACTGTCTATCCATTTTGATTTTATGTTTCCCATTTCATATCTGTATTTGTTATCCTTATATACTTTATTAAGAAGCATAATTAATTTATTTGATATTCCTAAGTTTTCCATTACTTCCCATAATATCTCTCTCTTCACTGTATCATACGCCTTTTCAATATCAATAAATGCTACTATGAAATCTTTTCTTTCTCTGCATATTTTGATGAGTAGTGTTCTAATGTTGTTTTCTATCTGTTCTGAATCAATTTTGTAACTTACCTAATATTTCGTTTTTCTCTAGCCAGTTCATTAATCTGTCTCTTAGAATAATTGCAAAGAACTTATATACGCAGCTCGTAATAGATTTGCCCTATCATTTTCATGTCATGTTTACCTCTTCCTTTTCCTTTATATATTAACTTAATCTTTGTTTGCTTTCAACTTCGAGGAATGGTTCTTGATTCAAGTATATTACTCATAATATTCTTAAACTTTCCAAAGATTTATTATCTAGGTTTATTAACATTTTATTTGACATCTCATCTGTTCCTGTTGCTTTTCCTTTTAGCTTTTTCTTAGCCTCCTCTATTTCCATATTTTCAATACCATATGTTAATTCCTGACTTTCTCCTTCTGCACTCTTATTACTTATTTTTCCTAATTTATTGGTTTCATTTTCCGTTCTTCATAATTTTGCTTCATTGCCCAATCTGTTAAGTACACCACAATTTTCGTCCTGTCTTTCAGCATTTGTCCCTTTTCATTTCTAAGAATGTTTTCTTTTTTTTTTGTTTTGTTTTTTCTGGCATATCTCCAAGACCTTTTCCCTTCTTCCCTCCCTCCTGAATTATTTTCCTCTGCTATTTCATCATTGAAATTTCTTATTTCTTTCATTTCATCTATGTGTGCATCTTTCTTGCTATTTATATATTTGTTCCATGCTTGAATTAAATCCTCTTTCCCTTTCTCCTTTCTTGAATTACTTTAGTATTAATCTATGGGTTCGGCTTTTTTCTTGTATTAATTTTTATTTCTGTATCTTTGGTCCAATTTTAACTTACTACTTTCTCTATAACCTTTCTTGAATTCCTTCGCATTTGTGACTTCAGCTGCAACACTATTGAGGTTTTTACTAGAGATTCATAGCTTTATTATTTATGTATTCTTTTTCTAACTTCTCTTTATATTTCTTTATATCTTCTTCTTTTTCCAGTCTTTTAATAGTAGGTTTGTTTTGATTTCTTTTATTTATTTTATTATTTATTTTATTTTATTTATTTATTTTTTTTTAGTATTTTCTCCTGTCCTGCTGATCAAATAGCTCCATATTTACTAATCTATGATAACTTCCTTAACTATAAATTCCGTCTTCATCAACATCAAATTCTGAAATAATGTTCCTGCTTTTTTTCACTAACAAGAAAATAATCAATAGCAGTAGCTATCTCTCTTTTCAAGTATGTCTTCTTATCTGATATTTGTCTTATGTTCATTATTTCTAAATTAAAATCCTCTACTAGTGAGTATAAAAGTTGCCCATTTTTCTTTACTTCTCCTTCCGTTTGCATCAAATGCATATTTAAACCTGCTTCTATTATTTAATCTACATTTTCTTTTGATAAACAAATGACGGTTGATGTAGCGATGCTAATTTGCAATCACACAGATGTTTATGCGATGTCATACAGGATCTCTTAATTTTCAACTTTTTAACAAATATATTTGTTTGATGCTGCTATACGGTATAATTAGTTCAATGATTGGTAATAATGCTACTACGATACTCTCGTGAGAGAACTAATTCAACGTTCTATAAAATAATCTGGAAATAATTGTAAAATATTGTATCAAAATATTTCATTTAATTTACAGAACAAGGTAACAAAAACATTTCCATACAAAGTTAATAGGCGTTTTAAAACTATTTGGCATATTTTTGGAACTGGGGGCCAGAATATTTTGCTTCAATTTCGTGCTTTGTTGCTATATTTTCTGTATTCTTGGATGGTTTAGGTAGGATAGGTTAGTTTGGGTTGGGTTAGGTTAGGTTAGGATATCTGAATTTTGAGACCAGAGTTCTTCCCTTATAATTCGTACTTTCTTCCTATATTTTAGGTTTTTGATGGTTTAGGCTAGTTTAGGTTAGATTAGGGTAGGTTAGGTTAGTTTAAGTTAGGTTATGTTAGTAACTACATTTACGTAACATGAACTCATTTTTCCTGTAAACATGGTGATTTTACCTTGTTTTGAACCCCCAGTTCCAAAATTATCCCAAATATTCCTTATATTACGAACAGCGGCGGATAGGCCCAACAGGCTGCCGGAGCGGTGCCCGGTGCGCCCACTCAACTTATCACCTCCCGTTATGCAATACATAAAAGAATATTTTGGACTGAATGGACCAAGCTTTAAATCGTAAAACTCGATGCGGCGTCGTGGAAACAAGGTATAGAGATATCTGAGATATATCATCCTAAGAGATATATCATTTATCCTGATGCCTGCAAAATAATCATATACCTATCTATTTAGTGCCTCCAAATCTGCAAGACTATCAGCTACTGACTGCCAAAAGACTGAATATTGAGTAGAAGTTACCGATCCTACCTCACCTGCTACTTATGCCACTGTCAGAGTGGAAAATGAGCAAGAAGATTCCACTTCGAGTCTTGAAATTAGTGTGCTTCAAACATCAGCTACGATTGTTACTATCAAAGAAGAAAATGAACAGAAAAGCTCTAGTTCTAGCAATGGCGATTTCGAAGTCCCGGGTTCAGACCCTGCTTCGCCAAGTGAACATTCTGGTGGACAAACCTTGTGCGTGGGTCTCCTCGGGGTTCTGCCGTTTCCTCCCACTTTCTTTATTCCACCATTTTATTCATTACTCATCATCACCGTCTCCTCTGGCCTAACCGGCATAAACGTAGGACGTAAAACTCAAAGATTTCATTTTTTCACCAACATAGCTTGGATATCATATTGTTCTACCCAAAATGCGTTTTTTACGGCGTGTGCACAGCTTATTCTGCAGATCGAACAAACACGTTTCTTAGAGATTCTGTACGTCAGAGAGTAAGAGAGCATGAGTCTTCCAACATACATCAGACCATCGTCGATGCTTACTTTCTAACAAACGGGAAAATAGTTTTAAGAAACTACTTCCTCATGGGTAGATAAAACAGCGGCAGTATTAGGTTGAGAAGAACAGTCAGATAATGCATCAAGTTGTCGAAGTGCTGAAACTCATTGGTAAAAGAGAGCTCACTTACAGAGGAAAAGTAAATGAAGCAGCCTATAGACTGGAAGATACAGCTACATATCACGGAAACTCTGGATATTGTTCTTTCGCTGAGCAAATTTTATCTTCCGCTTAAAAGTAATTTATAGAAGGTCATAGAGAAGAGTAAACTGAGTATTGTGCGAGGAAGTACGCAGGATGATGGTCACGTAATTTTCAAAAAACATGGTGAATGTTTCCGATGCTATCAACACACTTATCAAAGAAGATACTTCGAAAGAAGTCTCTCAGCTGGAATGTTTTCTGTTCTATTCGATACTAGTCAACAGGTCAGTGCTCTTTTGTTTTACGGTATGTTGTTAAAACCGTTCTTAAAGAAAGAATTGTTGGCATTGTAAAATGCATATCTAGTATCTTTGCTGTTTACTGTTGGAAATTCTGCAGAAGTTGAACCTTGATATTAAGAAGTGTATTGAAAATTGAACCGAATGCGCAAGTAACATGCAAGGACAATATTCGGATTTTTCAAAACATCTATGATCAGTTACACGTGTCGTGTCAAGCTCATATACTCAATCTTGTTATATGTGATCTGGCAAAAAGCGGTATTGATTCTGTCATTGTTTATTTTGCTAAATGACTGTGCGATATTTATTCGTGTATATTATTTGCGAATGGACATTTGGAAGATCGAATGTCACCAAAGTCGTCTTACAGTTATTGCGCAAACAAGATGGTAGAAAGCATTCTGCTTTGGAGAAAAAATTTGGCCATTTTTCAAACCCAGAAAGTGCTTTGTATATAGAGTTGATCATAACAATGTAACCAATTGCTTCTGCAAATATCAAACCAGAAGCTAAGTATAAAGCAAAAGGATATATAAAAAATGTTCTCAAGTTCAAAACAATTCTGACAGCACAGATGATCCTCAGAATATTTCAGTGACGACCCTTCTATTAAACTATCGCCAAACACAGGGTGCTTGTGTACTGTAGTTGTATTGAATGATCAGACTAGTCTGTCCCAACTGAAAGAACAGAGACCTGATTTTGAATCTGTCAAGAATGCAGAACTGGCCAATTATAAATTTGAAGAATTATAACGTGATTTCTTTATGTCTACTGACCTTTCGACAATTTGCCTTAGGAGGTGGAAAAAAATATTTCCCTATGAGTGTGAAGACGAAACTGTTTTCTGATCCGATGACAAGGAACTGCACTCAAGCACTCAATACAATATTGAATACGGTAGGAACTTCAACCAAGTAAGAGAACTTCCAGCTTCCGATAAACTTACTTACCTTATGAAAATGTTCAGTAAAGAAGTTTCCAAGGATTCTATGAAAATCTTCTCTTCGAATTCCCAAGGTGGTGAGAATTCTTGAAAGTCAGTTTTGACGAACGAGTACCGCCGACAAGAAACGACAGATTGTGCCGATGACACAAGTGATTCAGAATTACAAGAAAACACATTTCTTCTGAAGGAAGGCTAGTGTAAACCGCGTTGCAAAAATTGTCCAATGTGCTTTTTTTTTAAATTTGCAGAGATGTAATTGGTACAGTAATGCTTATCCAGGATTGCTACTAGCATACGAATTTCTACTGACTTTGCCTGTAACTCAGATAACATATGAAAGAAGTTTCTCAAAATTGAAATACATTAAAAATAGGTTAAGTAGTACCATGCCTCACGATTATTTGAAATCATTTATGTTGATGTCTGATAAAAAAGATTTGATAAGGAATGTTTCGAATGAAATGGGGAAAGATCTAGAAGATGGGGAAATCCTAGTATCTGATTCTGACTATAACCAGTAGGTATTGCTTGGGCTGACTCTAAAATCACGTTTTCTTAGTCTGTTGATTAGTAATTCCAAATCCGATAATTGCTGTTTCCAATTTTTGTTCCCTATATGAGGTCATCCGCAAATGCAGTAATATAAGATGTAAACACACTAAAAAATGCGTACTGCTATAGTCAAGCCTCCTGCTGAAGTGGTGTAACCCATAAAGTGGCGTTAAAATTGATAGGATTTCCTGCTATGATTGACGTCAAAGGTCATATTTTTGTGTTTTTACGGTGCAATAATAACTTGAAATAGCTAGACTTTATGTCAATGGTCAAAATGCAAGATTTGCTCTTAAGCACACGTAAAATGTCTTCTGTGGACTGAAATGGTATGCTAAGATATTTTACAAACTTATTAAATCCTGTAAATCAAAGCTAAGCGAAACCCTGAGGTGTTTGATTTGCGCACTATGAAAAGTGGCGATGAAAACGAGCTAGCATTGTTTCTTTAATGATATTAGCTTCTAACAGGTGCTTAATATGCAGATCAACTTGCGGTCTCACAGCCAAAAAAATAGGAGGTGACCTCTGATGAAAAGAAGCTCGTTTATCTAACCTTATTTTATAAGCAACCACGAAAGTATCCTATGTCTGTCGATGAATATGAGAAGATACCTCTGTATTTAAAAAGCAAATTATGTGCAGCCTTTTTCTGTTCATCTGATAGGCCCGGGTTTATGTCAAATAGTTTAATATCAAAAAGTGATTTAGTATTGTTCAGTCTATCCTATGTTTCCTGTTCAAACTTATAAATATTTCGGCATTTTGTTCGTCTAATGTTGATCCCCTTGTATATCGACTTCTTGCAAGTCCTCAACATAAGCGATCGGTGTATTTTTCGCTGACGTTACTGACCTGTTAGTTTGATTAGATATTAAACAGTGTGAAATAGCTTCGTGGTACTTTTGTAGGTAAAGTGTGTAATCCGTATTTATCTAATACATTTTCTAGTGGAGAAACAATGAAATACTCCGTATCCTTTTTCCGATTCCTGATATTAATAGAAAGAAATAAATGTGCCCTAGCTGGGATGGAAGCTTTAAGAGTGGTAAATGCTACAGCTGACGTATGCTCTATTATCTAATAAATCGCACTTGCCGATAGTTGTTCCTGAGCATTAGACTCGATTGGATACGGCAGTGACCGTGGTTTCCTGTATACAGCCAAGGTATTACTTTGTAAGTTAATTTTAGCTTTTAATCGATTCAGAATATCTTCCCCGAATAAAGGTAAGAATTCTCCATGTTCTAAAATTCGGAAGTAAATTTAATTGCTGCAACATAGCGCAAATTTACGATGGAATTCTCCATTCCTCTACGTTTGGTGTTAAAAAGAATTAATTGCGTGTTCGGAGGAATCATGGATTTTGGCCACAGACTCAACGAGCTTCCTGTACCAAATATTACAGTAATTTTCTTCATTAATTATTACATTAATTAGCAACTTATGCTCCTGATTTAATAATTTTATGTTATCTCTCCTGTCAGCCATTGGAGCCACAGTGTAAAGTGATTTCAATGTATGTTTGCTAGGGTCAGTGACTTCTTGTTCATTTACTTCGTGTGTTACGGCCCTCAGAACATGTTCTTGAGAAACATTGTTCTGGGGCCACCTATGCATTTCCCTATTCGTTTTCTCTATAACATGCTAGAAGAATATCCTTGCTTATAACACATACCGCAAACTGTAACTGTTACTGGTTTGGGTGTATTATTATTTTTATGATTATATTTAGAATTGTTTTTCTTCCCATTTCTATGCTGGTTACTGTTACCATTATTTTTCGTAACTTGTAATTATTACGGCCGCCCCGCCCGAACTGAGAGTTACTCATAGCATTCTGAGTTACAAAAAAAGAGAGAATTCGGCCGTGGGATTAGCAAGTTAACTAAATTCTAATGAACTATTGCCGTTCGTAGGATTAGATGCGCAGGGGGTAGGGTGGTGGGTGCGTAGTACTAACTTGGGAGGGAGGGTTTGATGGTAATTGAGTTTGCGAGACACCCTGTAGTTGTGGTGCTGAAGGTACAGGAAATACTGAAGCAGGTTCTTGGTAGTGATGCCAGTTAGATGTCTGATTGCATAACGGATAAGTTGGTTGTTGCTGATGTGTGGGAAAGGACGCGCTAGCGTCTGACGAAGAATTTAAGCTACTGGCTAGTGGAGTTTCGTCACCAAGTGAATAGGTTGCTTGTTGTAATTCTACATAATCACGCTTCTTTATAAGGTCGTGTGCCTTCTCCAAATTATGTAAGTGTGATTGCAATGCCTGCACCGCAGTAAATGATTCCAATGTGATTTTTTTAAAAAAAAAAAAGAAAAGAAAGAAAAAAAAGAAAAAAGAAAAGAAAAATCTTCAAACCTAAATACAAATCATTCATTTCCTGTTCCTCGGTAGCCTGTGGCATAACTTTACAAATAAGTCTTAATTTTATTTAAAAATATGTTCCAACTGGTTTGTTTTCTCCTTGTTGAATCTGTAAAATTTCAAATTCCGTGCTATATCCTTGTAATATTTATCTGCTTAAATCTATTAGTTTGGTCTTTAATTTTTCATAATTCAGTGAGTCCAATTGATTTTGTGCTTTTAATTGCAACACTAAATCAAGGATCACCTCCTAAAAATACATAGGTAATAGTTCCTTCTTTTTATCAGCTAACTAAGAATGCCATAACGTAAAGTGATCAAATGGCATAAAAAAACTATCAGGGTCTTCAGTAACGTGTCCAGGGTATTTAGTAAGGTGGGGGATATTAAAAGAAGGTCGGGAATTCTGTTTGGTGTTTGCACTATCCTCTGAAAAATTGTTTTTCCCTGATCTTGTATAGGGCATACACTAAAATACAGTCACGCCTCAGACACTGAGTTCACAGATTAGAAAACCACATACCTATGAAAAAAGTTCACTTCCGGTTAATAAAAATACCGTCCGGTAGGAGAGTATTCAGATCAAAACTGAGATGGTCAAAGCCTCGACCATGTAAAACTCTATCCCATAAAAGTTGTAGATAGAGCGTTAAATAAAAAGAATGTCCGGAATCGACTCCCACTACCGGGTTTTATTAAAAAATTCCACTATAACAATGTTTTACAAAAATGCTACAAAGTTAATTTCACTAAATTTGTAAGGTTAGATATAGGTAGTCTTTGACCGTGAGGACGCAGACATTATCACCACAAAGCCCATAATCATGCAAGGTGCAGTGGCGATAGGGGTCCCAATGCTACATGGCAAGCAGTAGCTTGGTTAGGTGACCACAAAGCCCCGAAGCAGGCAAAACGATTGACGTTAGGATTACGAACAGAGCCCCAAAGCAGGCTAAATCAGGAGAAAGGAAAAGCCAAGAATTCCGAAGCAGACTAGAGGCCTAGGTTTAGGTTACTCCTAATGTTCCGAAGCAAACAGTAGAAGGGACACCAGAGAACTGGTACAAGTCCGCTGTCGGACATCAAATATATAGGGTCCCCAGACGGCGGTTGCGCTGCTGCTTTGTTGTTGTCATCTGCTTCTTGGCAGGAACCAGAAGTCCGTCGTCTGCAGGTCGTAGTGGATCCACGTCGTGTGTAGAATCCTCTCCTAAAACGATCTGGTGATGTTTATAAAAATAAGCGTGAAGAGTTGTTTGTACACAATATCACATGGGACATTAATATATATATAAATGCAAGCTGCATCACTATATCGAAACCGGAATTTATTGAATTTATTAGAACTTCTGGCATGGGATTTTCTTAGAGAAAAACTGTAGTAGATCTCGGGAAGTTTTTGGCCTTCAATTGAGCGTCCGAAGACGGGTTCTGTCTCCTGCCTTAATATCTATTCAGATTGGAAATACTTCATATTAACAATGCTTTTTCAAGTTTTATAATCTATAAAAGAAAAGAATAAGGCATAGCCAATAATGTTTTTTGACATGGATTTTGTGTCCAAGGAACAGGCTGTATCGTTGATCTTATTACTTTATTGCAACCAGTAGTTACATATTTACTACTCGACATTTGAATATTGAATTAGCATGGTTTAAAAATCTCAGTTTCACATCGTGAAACGATATTCGCTTGTTTAATTTGGATATTGATACTAATAAATCATGTAAATCTTGCTACCAGGTGTATACTTTTAGTCATAGATTAGAAAATTGTAGCGATATAACAGATATTTGCCAGAAATAATGTGAGTCGTTAAGCCAAATATCTTCACCTTTTGTCATTAAGTGCAACCATTTTAATTCTTTATTCTAATTTTAATTGGTTTCGTAGTTCTAAAGCAAATGCTATTTGGTTTGTCATTCAGACAATCATCTATGTTTAACCACGACACATTGTTACTATTCCGACATTACCTTGCGTATCACACACATTCCGCTAACATCCTTACACTTGTTCATAAACGCAAATATTTTTTAACTTATATCTTTTTAGTTGTCCTTCTGTAAAGAAAATGTGTCGGTGATATTTTTTTAAACACTTTGCTATTTCCTTATTTCCATACGTATGCTATACATTGTCCGCTTCTATTTCTGTGCTAACTAGTTTATAAAAGAAGCTAAAAATATTTACTCTGCGGTAAACCGCCTGGCTTTCATGCTCAAGGTCGTTTCGGTTCGATTCCCATTTTTGTCATACTTTTTGGTATGTAATGATATATTGTTAGTGCATGGATTATTGTATCAATTAACTTTTGTCCCGTACAAGGGTCTTTTATTCCTGTGTGTGTCACCAGAGTTTACTGGTTTGTAGTATTTTAGAGCTTAATACCAACGATGTCACATCGTGGGAGAGAATTACTTTGGATGTATAATAATATATGTGAGTGATAACTTTTGCTGTAATCATTTGAATAAATCTAGATATTGGAATATTCCTACCACACAACTACAGTTGTATCTTCTAACGTATAACTTGGTAACATTACTTGCAATCCAGTACGAAGGAGTAAGTGCTTGTTGAGAAGATTCATATGATATAATCTCAACATTCAAGACCACGTTGAGAAAACTATGATTTCCCCACGTATGTTGCTTTCAATCACGCTGGATAACGAAGCATTGCAACAGGTCAAGGACTTCGTATTTTACAGATACGACACTAACAGACAATAAAGAAGACTGACAAATTTTGAAATCAAAATCTATGTTACCACGCGGGAGGTGTACTAAAGAGGGAAGAGGGTGAGGGGTGATACGACACTATCGATATCTTTACAATATTAACACATCACATTTTTACACAAATAATGTAATCGAAATGTTTGAGATAGGAAGTCAGTCGCTTGCTTCTGTAGTACGCATGGACTTCGTAAAATTCTGGTTGAAGAAAAATCTTTATGATTGATTTAGTAGGTCAAAAAGCCGTAAGAGAATATTATATAGCAGGATGTTATTAAAATGTTTGATAGGAATCTAGGATGGCTTGGATTAGTCCAGAACGATATCCAGTAGAAAATTTTATTCCCAAGGCTATGAGCCTTGTAACGTTCCTATTTAGCTAGGAGCTCGTTACTCGCTACGGGTCTCCCACCTGTGAAAACCCGCCACATTTGAGAAACAATATATATTTTCAATTTAAGAATAGTTGCCAGAAATCCTAAGGACCACCGTATGTTCAGCTTAAATATAAATACCATATAACCTTCCTAAAAATTAGAACAATCGCAAATCCATAAATAGGTCAGGGATTTTAATATTTGTTTCGTTAAGTAATAAGTCAGTGATTTAGGAAACTTCTTTATAACAAAATAAATTGACATTACAGATTTCCTTACAAGTCACTAAACTCGCTGCTACTGATTGGACACATTAAATCAAATGCAATTGAAATTAATATGAGTCCCAATAAATCTCAACTTAATCGTGTTCTACGACAACCTAAAAAGATTTGGATAATTGTACCGAGTTTTCAAATATATATACATATATCGAATACAGGAAGTTATAAGTATGGATAACACACAATTTTCTATATCTCATTCAATCAAACCGTTAAGTTTCCATTAGAACATATATGAATTTGATTTAAATTTAAGAAAACTATAATACAACTCACCAGAATATTAAGTAAATAACAGTCCACACTTTAGTATGTCAAAGTGAATTCACTTGTACTATACACACAACTCTAATAGAATAATTTACTAATTCTCGAAAAGTAGAGCTTACTATTTCAAGGTTTTACCGAGTACATTTCCAGCACACATCTGATGAACATAACTCAAGTGCTGGGTGAAGTAACAACAATCGCCACTAGAGGCGCTATATTCAAAATTTGGCAAACGAAACTAGCTTATCGAAGACTCGAAATAGAATGAATTTATATGATATCTTACAACTTTTTTTTTTTTTTTGGTAACTAACAGAGTGACATGTTACAGCCTTCAGGTGTAGTTACTCAAAAATTGAATCAGTTTCGTATATAACCGAATCTCTACTCATGTTTAACCTGGAAGATATATTCTATTTTCTTCCGTGTTTATTAAACATGGTAACATTACACATCGTAAATTATTATCAAAATTTCAAATGAAATATTAACTCTTTTCGGTCGTGCTTCATACTTTCCCATATGCAGATGAAATTATTGGAGATTATCAGTAGAAATTTAGTCAAAATCTATCAACTATCGACCAAGCATTTACCATTCGACAAATAATCGAAAAGAAGTGGGAATACAATATCCCGGTACGCAAATTATTTACTCATTTTAGAAAGTCTTACGACTCGGTTAGAAGAGAACCATTGTACATCATTCTTACAGAATTTGAAAACTAATTAGATTAATTAAGTTATGTTTAATTCAATCCCCAAGTAAAGTTCAGGTAGGAAAGTATTTTCCACTAGGTTTTACGTCGAAAACAGCGTAAATCTAGGACATGTGTTGTCACCATTATTATTCAAATTTGTCCTGGAATGTGCTATAAGGAAAATCAAAGATAGCAATCAGGGCCTAGAGTTGAATGATATTCACCGTGTTATGAGGTATGCTGGTGATGTAAATTTAATAGGGGATGATAGGAGTACCAAAGACATGCAGAGGTCTTATTAAACGCTTGCAGGGACATGAATTTAGAAGTAAATGCAGAGAAAACTAAGTACATGGCAGTTCGTCGGGATCATAGTACGTCAAATTATTGATGCGTTGAAATATCAAATAGTACTTTCAATAATACTTTCAAATATCTAGGATCAATATTAACAGACGAAAAACATGTGCACGAAAAAATTAAATTTTGGGCTAAAAGTAGGAAATTCATTTTATTATGCCGTTTAAAATTTGTTGTCAGGAATTCTGTCGGGGAATTTGAAGTATAAAATATATAAAACTATAATCATGCCTGTTGTTCTGTAAGGTTGCGAAACATAGTATCTTACTCTTCAGGAAGAACGTAGACTAAAAGTATTTGAGAACAAGGTCCTGTGATGAATATTCGGACCCAAGACGAACGGGAATGGGGAATGGCGGAAACTTCATAACGAGGAACTACATAATCTATACAGTTTACCAAAGATTGTTTGGGTCATCAATGCTAGGAGGCTCAGCTGCGTAGGTGGTATAGCCTGGATGGTAGAAAGTAGGAAGCTTTTCAAATCCTTACCTGGAAGACCAATCGGAAAACAATCATTAGGAATATTTAGGTGCATATTGCAGGAAAATATTAAGATAGATCTCGGAGAAATATTAATACAAAGTAGAAACTGATATGGTTGACTAAAGATACAAGTCAGCGGAGAGCTTCTGAGAACGTGGAATTGAACCTCCGGTTTCCATAAGTCATAGAGTTACTTAATTAGTTATATATACAGAAAATATATATGCTTGTATTTTATATTTAAAATGTTATGTAATTCATAATCTGCATTTATATAAAGTGGTTTGAACAATCATATAAAACATTTATACTACTTAAAATCGAGTTGATTTTGAGTTTAACATTCCTTTCAGCACCGAGTCTATACGAGACGGGACCTGCGTGAATAAAATCGAATTATATGACTAAGCCAGTAATCTGTAATACATTTTATTTATTTACACAAATTTTTACTAGCTTTATACTTTATAGTATGAGTATTAGCTGCTATGAAGACAATTATCTAGCCAGTAAACATTGAATTTAATTAGAAAAAACGTATAGTTGTTATAAAAACAAGGTTTTGAAAATTAAGTGTGTGAAGTGAAAATTAAGTGTATTTCAAATTCGAGGTTGGATTGGAAGTAGATTTTGCATAATAGTGTAATTATTTCCCCTGCAAGCTCTGCAATAGTGGACAGTTCAAACAGTCAGCCTCATTATTTTACTTATTTCGCTTCAATGTTCATGGAATTTAGTATAAAATTCGGAACATGCAAAAACTGATCTAGCACTAATGAGAATTTAATGTTAACATTTTGTAAGATTTCATTTAGGAATGGGTAGGAGCAAGTTCGTGCGAGATTTCTTTGAAATTCGACTCTAAATACATATCTTTGATCTCTACTCGAGATCTGGAGTCGAAAAATTTCCTCCAACTCGACTGGAATTCAGGTAGAGTTTCGAGTTAAGTCAAATCCTGTGTGTAGTTTCAAATACTCTGTTGAAGTATCCTACATAAACAATATAATTATCATCTATGATACTACTATTACTACAACTTCTATTATTATTATTATTATTATTATTATTATTATTATTATTATTATTATTATATCATGTATGAACATGAAAAAAAGATTTTTTTAAATTTATAGGGCACCGGACAAACATTCGAAATTGCTGGGTCTGGGTTTAGGATTGACAATGGCTCAACCGGCCCGGCTCACAGCTTATTCACTATCGAGCTGAACTGAGAAGTGAGCCGACCCAATAGTTCATCCAACTGAGGCGGCTCGAGCTGATGGCTGACCGAGTCGAATCAAACCGAGCTGATGGCTTATCCCAACCGAGTTGGCTCGAACCATCGGCTGAATTGAGCCGACTCCATTTCTCGTGCCAACCGAGCCGAAAAGTGCGTATGAATTCGATAGTTAGTTTGCCTCCATCTCTAGCCCTACTCACTACTTGTGGACTTCAATCACCGTAAAGAACACGTTGAGCGTATACGTTTATCGTTTATCACGTGGAACTTTATAATTCCCGTTTTACTACTGCAGAACTCGACTGTGGCTACGCATCACCAATGGTACTGCTCCAGGTTCTGATAACATTTATAGTGCTATGTTATGCCATCTACCTGTGCATGCGTTGGCTTCTTTACTGATTTTATTTAATCATATCTGGGTTGCTGCTTACTTTCCTGTAGCTTCGCGAGAAGCTCGTATCTTTTGGTGATCAAAATCAGATGAAACATCAACTTGCAGTTCCAGCTAATAGCCTATTCCCCTTACTGGTAAATCTTTGGTTTTTATATTTCTTGAAGCAGAATTTCTTCCTCTCAAACTTTCAATGTGGATTCCGTCAATTTCTTTAGACAACCGAGCATCTTGCCCATCTAGAAACCGCTGCTCAAGATGCTTTTCTTTATGGAGAACATTTAATGGCTGTCTTTTTAACGTCGAAAAAAGGTATGACACTACTGGCACTTCGCAATTCTGCAACAGGTTCACTCCTTTGTACTGTGCGGCTGTATCTCATTTTTTTTTAAGAACAGTCTTTAGGCGAGTGATATTTCAGGGTATGCGTTTGGCTTCACTCTCTCTGATCGCCTCATTCAAGAAGATGGCGTCCCTCAGGGAGTGCTCTGAGTGTGACGTTATTCGCTCTGGCCATCAATTATGTCTCATATTCCTACACCTCTTCGTTGCCTTCCTTATGTTTATGACCTTACCATTTATTGTTGCTCCCGTGACCGTGCACGTGTTGGACTGCTCCAACTTACGTTCAATCGTTTATACACCCGGAAAACACAGAACGGGTTTCGTTTCTCTGTTGGGAAAACCAAGTGTGCTCATTTTGGTCGGGTACGTACCTTTCTTTCAGATACTCAGTTTGATTTTCGTCGAACATGCCTTTCGTTTGCTGACAGTGTTCCATTTCTTGGCGTACGATTCGACCGTGAACTAACTTGGTGTGAACATGTGCGTGATGTAATATGTACTTGCTTGCGAGCGATCAACACTTTTGAGTCATTTCTCATCGTTCTTGGGAGCTGAACTTACAGTACTTCTAAGTCTTTACAGTACCCTGATGCGTTCTAAAATGAATTATGGTCACATGCTTAATCGCTTCGCTGGGTAATCTGTTCTTCGTCAGCTGGACAGTCCACCATCTTGATATTCGCTTGTGTATAGGAGCTTTCCGTATTAGCCCTACAGAGGTTATTCAGCCTACGTTTGGACGATTTCGTTCCTCCCCCTCTTGGGCAGAATAGGCTCACCCGACCTGGCTCGTGGCGTCCTGCAGTGTTGTGTAGTGGCTTCCTAGTGTCACGGTATGCGTGTCACGGCACTCCAAAATTATGGAAAAGGTTAAGATCTAAATTTATTCATATCATTAATTGGTTTCAGAAGTAAATACTAAAATGTTTGTTTACTATTTTGAATTGTTGTAATTAGGTTGCAGACATGTTATATCATCGTATTACGCATTGCTGATGCTTGTTGTTTCTTCAAGGAATAGACACGAGTCTGCAGTGTCATAAGAATAACAAAAACAATACGAAATAGATAAATGTAAAACGTTTGCAGAAATTTGTTCGTCTGAGAATTTGATCACGATGTAATTCGGGTGAAACCAATGTTTTACCAATAGCTGAGATATACAGAAAGTCAACAACAATGAATTCCAGGATGTCTGGAAACCTAGTATAAAAACTCATGGTCCTAAAGGATTGGGATCAGACAACGATCAGTCAGATGGAGCAGAAGTGAATCATCATACGTTGAGTATTCACATCGAGAACCACTGATACTTCTAACACAGTTGTTACTTAGCTGTGATTCCAGTCTATGATTAGATCAGGAGATCTACTACTTCCAGTAAACCATTAAAGTGGATTATGGTTTAACAATAGTCAGCTACTACAGACTATTGACAGCGAGACATTCATCTTCCAGAACATCGACATCAGTTCCAGGCATCATCATCCGAAGGTACGTGTATCTCAGCTATGTTCGAGTTATTCGTGGTTAACTTCTTAGATGTTTGAGATATGTGATCTTGCGTTTATACACAGTCTATGATCAGTTACAGTAATACACGATATTTATGGAAATACAAAGATTTCATTCAAAGTTAATTAATGTGGTTTACTTCTGTCATCCTTAACCTACTCATTCTAGATGGTGAGTAGCAGCGATCTTCGACCGTCAATTATCATTTCATCCCCATGCAATCTAGGCACGACGGTGGAAGGTTGTTATGGTAGTGATGCTGATTTTTGTAGCGGTCCTAGTGTAGCTTATGGCGGAGATACTGGTGTTCAATCTCAGTTAAAATAGGCCTCTTGCACGCCAAGTATTGTAAAATAGTAAAATAGGAAAAGAACAATAGCATGCGTTAGGTTGATTATTGTTAAAAGTTAAGGCTGAAAGTGATAGTCATAGTTAGATTAACTCTCACCACCCACCCACACTGATAGTTATAAGAAGTAAAATAGTTTATAACCATGTTGTCTTTGTTAAATAACTACAAAGAACATTATCCGGTTCTTAAGGATAACGGTGAACCGGCGACGATTTTTTCAGACAGTCGGTATTATAGATTGGACCTGGGACTACTTAGAGGTTTTCATGAATATGGTCCGACGTATTCGTCAGAAAAAGAAGAAGTGATTAGGGAGAAAAGAAACTATGGAAGAAACAAAAATGGTATATGGTTACTTTTCAGCGAAAAGACTTTGATGTCAATGAGTTGATAGAACTAGGATACCGTAGGCATTTGATGTCAATAATATCTGGGGTGGTGGAAGTATCGTTAAGCTTAAAGAACGCCACGTTCTTTGGTTTAAAGTTGGATGGCTTATCATATCAGATATGTGGAATTTTTAGAGAGTGTGTCGACCAAACAAGGGTCAACACTTGGCTAGAAAGGTTTAAGAATACATATGATTGCTCGGACGCAATTCAAATTGCGGACGTAGTAGGGACGTTTGCATCGTTAGAAAAGAAATCAAAGATCATTATATCAAGGGAGAACGTACTGTTAGATACAGCAGCGTTTGCAAATTTCTTTTTGGAGAGAAATAAGAGGCGTTATGGCAAATATTAGACATGTAAATAGAGGATAGATAAAGTCATTAGAATGTATATAGTATTAGTATTAGTTATAGTTGTAAGTTTTATATTATGGGATTCGGTTACATATAGACATATAAATAGTTAAGTAAGATTATAGTTAGAGTAATTATAAGTATTTTTAGGAATAGGTTAGTCACTAAGAATTATTATAATAATTATTCAGGGTGTAGGATTTGTAAATTGTTAATATTTTGAGTCAGATTTAAATAAGTAATTTAAAGATGAATTTAAAAGTAAACACTAGAAGTTAAAGTAAATAAATGGAGATGTCTTTACGACATAGTAAAAATACATTATTAAAGTAATAAGGATTTTAAAGTTAATAAATAGGATTAAATAACGAGATAATAAAGGATAAGTGATTATGACTAAGTAGCTATCTGGAAAAAAAAAGAAGAAGAGCATAAAGGCAAGAAAGAATGAAAAAAATGGTTGATGAAATTTAAATGTGTAGTGATTAAGTTTAAATATAGTAAATATATTCAACGTAATTAGGACATTCTTGATAGGGAAACCTAGGTAGGTTAGAAATCACATTTTCGTGACGTTGAACTGGGAGTGCTCCAAACCTCTCACGAAAATTTGTAGGAACACATAAGTCTTCGGCGACATTAAGGCGGTACAGAGAGGAATTAGATACCCACTTGTCGTTTCGCAAAGCAGTGATTTTTTTTAGTGAATCTTACCTATTTAGTTGAGTACTTAGAAAGATCAAAATTTTGAATTTTTTTCATAATTGGATTGTAGGCATAGGAAAAATATAAATGTTAAGGACATAAATGTTAAGGAAAATTAGGAATAGAATATAGGCTTGCTATCTAGCGATTAAGTTAGACTAGTTAAGTTCTAGGATAAGGAAAGGTAGAAAATAGACTTATCACAGGCATTTAAATTAAGGAATGAGAAAATGAGATGGATAGATCGGGAAAGAGAAAAAGAGAAGGAAAATAGATGAAGATAATAGAGATATAGATAGCTAATTAAATAGAAGATACATTAATAGATAATATATCATGAATATGACAAGGCAAGATTTTGATTAATCTTGAAATATTTTTATTATGACTGGAATTGACGCTTATTAATTATTAATTACTATTATGGATATTATATTATTAAATTTATGATTATTATATTACAGTAATGTTAATGAAAAAAAAAGAAGCTAGCTAAATAAAGAAATATATGAGTAAGCAATGAATATATATATACGAGTTGAGAATAGAACTCGAGCTATAGCTATAAGAAATAATGTAAGCTTACTATAAGAGATATTTTTAGGGGAAATAGGACTTTGCTATATGCAGTCAGTGAACAAACCCTTAATAGATACAGAACATTAAGAGACGAGTTAAAGTATCATGTTTATTAAACTGATCGGAGATATCGTTTCAGAGCTTAGGCCATTTGGCAAAATGAATTAATGTATTATTTAGCGCTATTAACATTACATTATTATTAAGATTATTATATTATATTATTAATTATTATTATATTATTGATTAATTATTATTATATTATTGATTAACCCTGACAGAGACGAAAACTTAGATAGTTTTTGGTTTGCAAGGCCAGCAACTAAAGACGTTTAAGTTAAGAACTAGGAATAGACGAATATGGAGTACAATAGATGTACTATTGAGTATCGAAATAACATCTAAAGATATCAATTTTTATTTAATTTATACCCGATTTTGACAGATTTAAAAATAATATTTTTGAGTATGGAGAAGAATGGAGATTTAATAATTTTTTTTGTAAATAAATAAATAAATAGGAGTAACGAAAGTTAATTAAATAAATAAAGTAACTGTATACAAAATGGTATTTATCAGATGTCTTGCGAGTCAGGCCGCAAGGAAACAACCAAAGCCTATTCCCAGATTCATGGAAATATGAATCTGCATCAGTAAAAATCCCGAATCTGTAAATATGTTTTGTATACAGTGAATTGTGATAAAATAAGTGATTTAATAATAAGAATAATTAAAGAAAATAGGTTACGGGAAACATAATTAATAATAAGAATAAAAATATTTTTAAATAAGACATGTATAGTATTTTAAATAGTGTTTAATAGATAATATCAATAATAAAAAGTAGGGTACTTACCATTCAAAAGTAGAGATGATGTATTAAAAAGTAGAGGATGAAAAAAAATAATACTGTCACACACGTAAAAATAAGCACGCATCACGTATTTTGCACACTTCATTTAAAAAAAAAAGTAACACATTCAGAGTCACATTTTCACATTTTCACTGTGAATTGGTTAACTTATATATCGAGGTGCGATTCATTCATACAGTACAACTGTAAAGAGTGAAAGAGTGGACGTGGGTCTTCAAGTGTTGGAAGGACGTTTACACGTTGAGCGGATATATAATCTGGTCAAGGTTAAACGGAAGTCGAAGAAAGAAAGAGAATGAGAAATAGGAAGTTTTTGCTAAGCTCATCATTTTTAACATAAAAGCGTTGTCGCGAAGTTGACATTGAGTTGCCAACTATGTTGATCAATTTGGTGCAAGTTTGCTGAAACTATAATGCTGTTTATGTTAGTGATTTAGTGTTTTGGTGAATTTAAGATGAAAAATCATAAGTGAAAGTGTATAAAGATATACTCTAGTGTGTGTGTATATATAAAGTGAATATTAATAGATCAGTTTCAATTTCCCTAAGAAAGGACTTAGGTTGGAAACATTCAGTAGTGTGTTGATGACAGACAAAGTTCAAGTACTGTTGAGTTTCGACAACAGATGGCAGATACATGCAGTATACTGTTATTAAACAGAGTTAGATCCATAAAGAGAAAGAATTGAATGAACTTTAAAAAAAACAGAGAGGAAAGGAAAATTTGTGAAAAATTAATAATCATTAATTTTTGTTTGTTTTCTCAACAATAATTTTTGGCTTTCGATTTAAAAAGGAATTAATAATTAATAATTTTGAAATTTCATATACAGTGAGTTCTCCGAAAGCCGATCTTTTGCAAAGATCTAGTCTGCATCGGAGATGCCTCAGTTTAAAGTGGGGCGTGTCACGCTATGCGTGTCACGGCACTCCAAAATTATGGAAAAGGTTAAGATCTAAATTTATTCATATCATTAATTGGTTTCAGAAGGAAATACTAAAATGTTTGTTTACTATTTTGAATTGTTGTAATTAGGTTGCAGACATGTTATATCATCGTATTACGCATTGCTGATGCTTGTTGTTTCTTCAAGAAATAGACACGAGTCTGCAGTGTCATAAGAATAACAAAAACAATACGAAATAGATAAATGTAAAACGTTGTAGAAATTATGTCAACACATACACATAACCAAAATTAGGTAAAAGTGTGAATTTCGCAGACATAAGCTGTCTGGAGAATTCGGTCAATGAAAGAAAATGCAGAAATTGTGAATAAGCACAATTTCGGCTCAGAGATGTAAAATTTCAGAATTCGTAATCAAGAACAACAAAATTCGTCATCATGAAGACGATGATAAAAAGCTATTGTTGGACTGAATTAGGATCAGTCTCAGGGAGTCTATAGGATCAGTCTATGGGATCAGTCTCGGGGAGATCCATAGCAGCGCTAGTCTCCAAGTATCATCATTCTCAATAGAGCCACTATTGAGATCAGCTGGTTAACTACGTTCCAGTGGACATCCATCCAATGTGAGGAAGTCAGAAGACGAACTTCGCAGCCAGAGGTTCGAACTCAGATCATCAAGGTATGCTTTAATACATCTCTGATATTCTAACGTTGACCAATTCACAAACAGTTCTATGAAATGTGAGTTAACATTTTTACTTAATATCGTACATCACAACACCATCATAAACTCTACTAATTAAACGCTAATTAATAAATGAGTACCATAAAGATAAACAGTCTTAGTTATCATTGTATCACCTTTCGCATGTTGGTATATAAAAATCCTACTCTGTAGGTTGGTGGAGATAGAAGGAGTTTAAGGTATTCCTACCTGTTTCAGATAGCAGGTAGAAGCAACGGATACTGTGTGCTATTATATTTACATCCCTGCATATTAGCCCCGAAACACAGTGTTTGTTGACACTAGGAACAGAGTTGTTTTTCCGCGCGGACGACAATAACGGACAGAACAGGACCATTGTTGTGTATGTTGTGTTAAATTTGTTTCCGACTGTGTGGGTTTCCGCTCTGTGACCAAAATACCGTTCAAACTAAGCCGGTTTTGGGAAAGCTATGTCGCGGCTCTTTATGACGCCCACTTAGTATTTCTGTCATTAGAAAACAGTGCAAGAAGAATGGTTGCAACATCGGTTTAATTGGAATAAAAAATGATATTAAAAAGTACAAGGGCAATGAAGCTCCACCATTTGGATCACCAACGAAGTTGCCTAGGAAGCGGGAATGCACCAAGGCCACCTCCACCATGCAAAGGAAACTTCGCAAAATGGAAGTGCATGAAAATCCGCCAACACAAAGGTGTATAGCTAATCGTCTTGACGTGTCTTTGGGAACTGTGAGCCGGACCTTACAGCACCAACTCACGCTGCAAAAAGGTCATGAAAGCTCGCGGCCATATTCTCACGAATGCCCACCAAAAGGAACGACAGTGTAACGCCCGGAAACTATACGAACGGCATCTGGCAAAACAAAGTTGGGTGTACGTCGTAAACTCGAAGAAGCATGGATTTACATTTCCGACTTCGGCAAACCAAGAGAACCATGTACCGAGAGAAAGGCACCAAAAACTTCAGAAGGTGGGTCCGTGTCTGTAAAGAATATTTCCCAAAAGTGTTCATCGTCGTTACTGGCTACTGTTACCGAGGTAAACTGAAGATTCGTAGGGTGCAAAATGAATTCGCAGTATTTTCAGGAGCAGATCATGCGGCCGATTTACGAACATGAGATTCCAACAATGTAAGGAAATGACGCCAATCTGGTGCGCATTCACATGGACAAGGCCTCATCACATACCTCACAATCGTCCCTCGTATTCTACAAGGAGATAGAGGTCATACCTTTCAATGAGGTACCTGTTAAGTTGTTGCTGAAATTTGCTTATTTGTCACGTAATATGGTCTGAGAAATAAAGTATTACGGAAGATACATCATCTTTCAAGAAGCAAAGCAGCAGCTATGCATAAATAGCGTTTATTGAATGAATATATCCATCACCTAAAATTGAACAATATAGAAAATGTAAATGATATTTACAACATTAAATCGAGTAGTACAATGGACGGGGTAATTATCAAGTAGTCTGTCCTTGATAACTCTCGTGCGTTCTCATGCTTTTATGCAGTCCCTTTTACACTATAAATTGGTCATGTAATTATTATATGCACTGAGCATACTAACAAGCTGAAGAGTCCCTTAATGGTTGTCGGCTTCAGCTGAGACATCCTGTAGGCAATGGAAGACGGTAGTTACCAAATGAGGTGGATCGGATATTCACGAATTGCACTATTGATGAAACACGATCGAATGATGTTTTATCGTTCGAAATGCTAGTTTTTATACTGTTGTGGAGATTTTTTTTGGAAAGCTCTTGTTTTCCTTTTTTCGTTACAGTAATCACCTTGAAATTGTTTATATATCATATTTTGATTGTTATTGGAAATTCCATTTACGTGTTGGTCATAGGACTTGTTTATGTTCTTGGATTAGTTTCTTGTTTTTGTTCTAGGGTCAGTTTTAAAAATGTGTTCAGAGATGAAACATCTCAAAATTTACGTGAGTATTTAATTAATTTTTTCATTCCTCATGTTCATGGGGACATGATACTGTTAACTCTCCAGATGCAAGTCTTCTAGACTATTGTGGATATGGATTGCTGAAGCGGGCTTTGGGAAAACGGTGTGAGAACTGTGGAAGGACTTTTGAAAGCTGTGCAAAGGGAATGTCACAAGGTTCTCGTCTCAGTTCTTCAGAGAAACATATTACAGTGAAAATTACGCTGTCTGGCTATTGTTAGGAACCAAGGGAAACACATGGAGCAGTTACGGACCTGGCGCCGTGGATTCTTCTAAATTTTTAGGTAAATCGAAATTGGCAAAATGTAGACTGAACAACCTCTATATACCTAGCCTGAATGTTGATGCGGATTAATCTTCTCTTCATCACCGCAGAAGATGTTTGATCCTCTGTTATTTTAAGCCTTCCTGGTCACCACTTCCACCACGCCTTAAAGCACTTCCTGGTCACCCTTCTTCTTTCGTTCTTGAAGCGTGTGATCACTATCGTTTCTATACGGCATGGCCTCGTGTCGGCCGGCCTTTTGCGATTCGTGCATTACAACTGTTAGATGACTTAGCTCATGCTGCGCCGGATACTTATACGTTTCTTCCCGTTCCACCCTGGAAGTTTCATTGTCATCCTAGCTCATGCTGTCCCGGATACTTATCCGTTTATTCCCGTTCCACCCTGGCAGCTTCATTGTCCTCCTATATCATTTCCGTTGGTGTGGTTTAGTAAGTTTATCACGACTGATCACCAATATCGTCAGGAGTTTCGCTCTCTTACAACACTATGCTGACTTCTCAAAGTTTCGTGCAGATGATTCGATACTTGAAGACTGTTGTCTGTGGGTTTGTATTTGGCCCTGTCCACTATGGTTACCGACTCCCTTCGTTTGCATCCATCTTCAGTTCCAGAATGAACTACTGGCTATTGAAGCCTCAGACTATGCTGTGTCTCATAACAGTGCCTGTATTCTGATCGTGTTTGACACAAAGAGTACTCTTACCAGCCTTAGTAATGTTTATAATAGGCATACTCTGATTGAACCTATTTTATTAAAATGTCATTCTTCACTTCGTGCCGGCTCAGTTGTCCACTTTCATTGGATTCCTAGCCGTGTTAACATTCCTGGTAATGAGCAGGCGGACTGTGGGGCAAAAGATGCAGCTCTTCAAGGTGCACTGGCGACGCAACTCCCTAGCACAGACTTTTACCCATTGTTCACCTCTCTCGTTTACACCAAAGGCAGTAGGAATGGTATCTCGCACATTACAGCAAATTGCATGCCATTAAACCACGATTAGGAGTCTGGACCTTTCGTTTCCAAGAATCTCGTCGAGAAGAAATACTTTAAATTTGGCTGTGTATTGGACACATTCATTTGAAGTACGTATATCTTTACGTGGCGATCCTGCTCCACAATATGTGTTTAGTAGAGATCTTTTATCTATTCGAATCTCGTCAATTGTTCCGCTCTGGCTTGGCATCAACAACGTTACAAGCTTCCAGAAGACGTGCCCTTGCCGCTTGGTGACCACACTTGTTTCCTCCATAGAATGCTGCTACTTTTAGGCGAGCTTTAGGATTTGCATGCAATTTAATTCTAACTCTTTTGTGGATGTTTTTCTTGTAGTTTAATTAAATTATTCCTAGTTTTATTATTATTGTATTTCGTTTTTGGTTTGTTTCTCTAATTATGTTATGTCAGCAGATAATTGCAAATAGACCTCGTTGTTGGCGCGCACAGAATATCTCCTTACCTCTTTCTTCAAACCGAACCGGCTCGAGCTGTTCGCACTGTTGAATTGAGCCGAAACGATTGACATCACTACAAGGATTGGTCTTCTGTTTGGACCCAAATTCGACTTCGCAGGTCTCAGCCTTGATGGTGTCAACGTCACTATATACATATATCGGTACTAACGATATTAGAGGCTGCCTTCTTATAAAAATCTATTGTCATATCGTTATCGAAACGAGACGAATTCTAAGCACTGGAATAAACAAAAGTATAGCACATTGCTGCTTATATTTCTTACGGCTTTCGCTTTCCAGTATAATCAGGCCATCATCTCAAAACGAGTTAAGATGAGTTTAACTAGCGAGCCATTTGTCTAACACGACCTGAAAAAGAGAATCGGCTCGGAACTCGACGCAAGAAAATTATCTTGAACTTGACTTGTGCCCATCCTTAATTACGTTGAAAGTCGTGACCGTAAATCACTAGATTCCGTACTCGTTTCCCGACGGAACAGCTTTGAACGCTTTACGAAAGGTCTGGAATTCTCTTTTGAATGTAGCTCAACTTCTCATATAGTCTCAATGCTCAGCGACGTTAACCTCTGAAGTTACTATTAGCTTGGCAATTTTTTTTCATGTTGATTTAGTAATTGAACATCCCAATTTCGATTCTTGACTTCCTCTTTGAAACTTAATTTTTGTGAAACTTAATATTTTAGTAATCCCATGTAAAAAAAACAGCGAATAATATATTTTATTGTTAAAATCATTTATCTTGTCTCTTCATGTCAAATCTTCCTCAATAAAATCCTTTGAGGGTACGAATATTCGATTTCTTTTGATGATGATTGTAATCTATGATACAGATTAAAGTAATAATAATGTCTTGAACTGCTTTATTATCCAGTTAACGTTTTTATAATGGCATAATATTAAATTTTGACTTAACTATTTATTATGATTAGCTGGGTTCTATCCCAGCCCCCGCCAAGTGAACTTTGTGATGGACAAACACCGTGTGGGTGGGTTTTCTCGGGGTTCTCCCGTTTCCTCCCACTTTCTTCATTCCACCATTTCATTCATTACTCATCATCACCGTCTCCTTTAGCCTAACCGACATATTCGTGGGACGTAAAACTCAAAGATTTCATTTCATTTCTGATTATGATTAGCATGTAAAGCTCACTATCTCGAACTGAAATATTTCATCCTTATTAAACAGCATTTTTATATGATTGCTCGGATTGTTTTATAAAAAATATATTATCAATTACAATAGCTATTGTTAATCCGAAACAAAATTATAACTATACATATAAAGCAGAAACTTCAATCCTTATTTTGTACGTGTGGTTTCAATTTGATATTAACTTAGAAATCTGTTTTCTCTTTAGAAGTGTTAGTATTTTCCACATTCTCACCCACAATATACACACAAATGGTGAATAAAAGTGACACATATTTGAAAAGCTCACAGTTTATCTGATTTTGTTTTTATAACTACTTCACATGTTCAGAATATAACTTTATCCTTATATTCAAATAAATTCCGGAGCGGGGACCAAACCTTCGCTCACTAAGTTATAGCGAAACCTCGTTTTAATAGTTCTACGAAAAATGCTCGTGGCATAGTTATGCACTGGCAATGCATTTAGTGATTTATTCGAGAGATACAAAGCACTTTACATCGAAACATTTTCCTTCTTTCTTTTTTTATATTTTTTTCACACAATGCATGAAAAACAAATTATTTTTTCTCTATGGTATTCAGAAATACTGTTTCAACTCACCGCAAAACAAGAATCTGTTTTTGGTGTGATATGCGATGTGTGGTAATTAGTTTTCATACTATTACTAGTAGCAAAGAGCAGACGATCCTACCCAGCGAGAAACAAGCACTTATTTCCATGACACGTATTACGAAGTATCGGATAATTTGCGACATTAATTACAAAACATTGAGAAAAGAAGCTTTGTGAACATTAAGTTTAATAAATATAATATTCAATTATTTAAGGCCTGCTACTTGTCTTTCTTCTTTAATTTTTGGAGCATGGTACATTTTTGGTAAAGCTTTTACCTCTAATTCGCAAGTGTCTGTGAGTCTAAGTAAGATTGTGCTGGACAATATTGTGTCAGTGGGTTTTCTCGGAGTATTCCCGTTTCTCTCAACTTTCTGTTTTTGTCAATTCTTCCATCATCGTTCTTGCTTAAATCACCATCTCCTTTAGCCTAAAGGAGCAGGGTTCTAGAACATTGCTCCGCATACTAATTGAATCGTGATAAAGAAAGCAATAAATCAAGCTATCAATCCGCCTTCACTCAATGTCGCTCGCTTGGCATTACTATATGAATATATTATTGAGCTTTAATAGAAAAAACACCTACGAACTAACACATCTTCAGACATACGTTCGAACTATTGCTCTAAAACCTTACCGCTTAGTGAGAATGAACACTTTAGTGGGACGTTAACATAAAACATTTATTTCTTTATTTAATATAGCTTTTGGCTATAGCCTTTAGTTAATAAAATAAAACATTATCAAGAGCTCGTAATATACGCAACGGTATTGCAAAGATATCCTTAATCCTTCTACAAAAAAAATTCATATTAAAAGAATGCCTTCTTTACTGAATCAAGGAATTTTCTTTATACCTTTCAAATCTACTTCCTTTCAAGGGTTACAAAAATAACAATTTTGTGTAGTAATTTAAGTATCAAATTTATAAGTGAAAGTTCCCAAGGTCAAATCTGGGAAATGAACAGAAAAGTTTTGTATAATTCACAGTTTTATTTATATATTTCATCCGTAATAACGCGAGAATAAAATAGTTTCTGACTTCGTGAGAAAGTAAGGACTCTCGTCACTTTAGGAGTGAAGTAGCAGCAATCGAGCTACTTATAATAAACGAAGATTGGATTAATCATAAAGCGCGCCATTAGCACAAAGTCAAGAATCTGTGTCACTAATATTGTTAGAATATTATTATTGTCACCATGTTATCTATCTATGTTCTTTCTGATATGTATACTATTTTTTCTGAACAAAACTCCATTAGAAATAGGGCTTAGCAGCGGTTTCTATCTTGTTTCTCGCAAGGTAGTATCGTCTGCTCTTTGCTACTAGTAATAGTATGAAAACTAATTACCACACATCGCATATCACACCAAAAACAGATTCTTGTTTTGAGGTGAGTTGAAACAGTATTTCTGAATACCATAGAGAAAAATTTTGTTTTTCATGCATTGTTTGAAAAAAATATAAAAAAAGAAACAAGGAAAATGTTTCGATGTAAAGTGCTTTGTATCTCTCGAATAAATCACTAAATGCATTGCCAGTGCATAACTATGCCTCGAGCATTTTTCGTAAAACTATTAAAACGAGGTTTCGCTATAACTTAGTGAGCGAAGGTTTGGTCATCGCTCCGGAATTTATTAGAATATAAGGATAAAGTTACATTCTGAACATGTGAAGTAGTTATAAAAACAAAATCAGATAAACTGTGAGCTTTTCAAATATGTGTCACTTTTATTCACCATTTGTGTGTAAATTGTGGGTGAGAATGTGGAAAATACTAACACTTCTAAAGAGAAAACAGATTTCTAAGTTAATATCAAATTGAAACCACACGTACAAAATAAGGATTGAAGTTTCTGCTTTATATGTATAGTTATAATTTTGTTTCGGATTAACAATAGCTATTGTAATTGATAATATATTTTTATAAAACAATCCGAGCAATCATATAAAAATACTGTTTAATATGAAATTAAATCGAAATCCTAAAAAGTTGTAATAACATTTTATTTCTTTTTTAAAATATTTACATACACATAGCATGTTTTATCTGATGCGTAAAGTACTACTATTATTTATAAATTCAATTTCATTAGGAAATATCTCTATTGATCTTGCGATCAAAAGAAGTGTACGAAACTGTTGGTTGTGTTTGCGTACTGGTAGAAATAAATATTTCATCTGCTTTCATAGGGATAAATGTATAGGGATGGTGCCATGAGGTACGCTAGCACTATTAGAGTGAGGATGGATTTCCGAGATGAACAGCAACGTGAAACCAACCGTCTATATTCCAGAGAAACTTACATGGGCGGTTCCACGATTGTTTTGGGGGTTTAGCCTCTACCCCATTAGCTCCGTGTTCGTGTCTCTTTACCACTCCACATGTAATGGTTGTGCTTTACTTTAAAAATTGCACGTGTAATTCATAATTGTAGAATTTTACAAAATATATTCAAATCCTAATCAAATTCCGTTTCCAAATACAAAATTCCTACTTTCTCTCCAGTTTGGACTTAAATCGGGATAGGGGCCGCGGTGGCTCAGTGGTAGAGCGTTCACCTCTGGTGCATGGGGTCCCGGGTTCAAACCCTGCTCCCGCCAAGTGAACTTTGTGGTGGACAAACACCGTGTGCGTGGGTTTTCTCGGGGTTCTCCCGTTTCCTCCCACTTTCTTCATTCCACCATTTCATTCATTTCTCATAATCACCGTCTCCTTTAGCCTAACCGGCATAACCGTGGGACGTAAAATTCAAAGATTTCATTTCATTTTTTTTAAATCGGGATACTTACTGTTAATAATACTCAGTTTAGCCAATCGGTTCATTTATTAGGAATACTCACCTGTTAGCAGGATCCTGATATAACTATGCCAACACAAGATTTCAGATTAAAGAACTCATACTCTCTCTGTCATTGGTTTGATTCGGTCTCTGGGAGTGGCTCTTTAAATGTATGTTTTTCTAATGTGTAAAGTAACAGAAAGTAGAGGTTTCAAAACAAATATCACATCAAGGAGAAAATATGTCCAATGATTATTTTTTTAAAAAAATCATAATCTCTCGCGTCTTTGGTGCGAGACATGTAAGTTTGAATCTGAAAGCAAACCCGGTTTTCCAATATGAAAGCGTATATGGTTTATTCTAGAGGAAGATTTTTTACTGGAAATTTTGTAGAGGAGGAAGAGCAACTGAGTATGTAAGAAGTAGTGACTATTTTCATGAATACATATATTATATAAAAGTTCGTTAAGGTTTGATACTAAAATATTATTACATTTTTTTCATACATTACTTGACATACAAATGATAGTGGTTGTATTTCTCAAATCAATATTGCCTGATAATGCCCATGATAATTTCTATGTTCATACAGGTTTGCAAACTACTCTTGCAACCCTGAGAAAGAAGTTATTACATAGTTTCCTCTTCTCATCTAAAATTAATCGCTGTATAGCACATATAGCACTCGAAACGAATATTTAATTCTAAACCAAAAACTAGAATTTACACTTGTTGTTCTTCCTGTGATCCACATGATTCTGTAGCTTTACCGGAAAGTGTTATTTTTATCAAAAACATCGAAATTTGCAAAGATTACAATGGAAAGAATTAATTTGTTTATTCGCGTCAAAAATCTCATGTCTAATGACACCAGACATGGGAGAAAAAGATACGAAATAAAGATAAATTGAAACCTGTCCTGAGCCAGAAAACACAGAACGGTATGTTTTGTAAAAGCCATTTCGATTGATTTTGTCGTGTCTGTAGAGGCACTTACAGGGTCCGTAGAAATATTGTTTGGTACGTTTAAAATTGTCTGAAGGAAAGTTGAACAGTATACCATATTAGATCTTCCCTCTCAGTAAATAGTTGTGAATTTCTTGCTATAAGTTAAACAACATATATCAAAATCATGAGCGTTTCCTATCTTTTGGCGAAAACCAAAATTATTTTATAAACTGTTGGAGCAACGAACTGCAAATACTGATAGGAATAGAAGAGATTCAGATGCTTCACCAGAAGTGAAAACATGCACGTAGCAATTGAATCCCGAGTACCATAAAAAATTATAGTAAATTGCCGCAACAACATTCGAACACGAGCCCCGTCGTTAGCAGTCCATGACTTTACTGTATGAGCTCCCTCCATTTGCTTGTTTTCGTACCGTATATCAACGTATATAGGGGACCAATTTAGTACGTGAACATGAACATTGAAGTGAAATAAGTAGGATGATGGGATTGAAGGTTTCAACTGCTCTCTATTGCAAGACTGGTGGAGCAAACTCTTTCATATATAACCATTATTATACATTTCATGTTCATAAATTACCTTTTGTAACAAAACTGATTTCCTAATTAAATGCAATGTATAGACATTTACGAAAACAAATAAACAATCAATGTAAATAAATGAGAAACTGAAGATATTACAGATTACTGTAAATTAGATTTAGTTCAATTTTAGGAAGTACACATCTTCAATATGATTGTTCAATTCTCTTTATAAAAGTGCAGAACATGAATTACAAAATTTTACGTCCGACGATTGTATCGGCTAAGCTAAAGGACACGGTGACGAACAATGAATGAAACTGGTAGAATGAAGAAAATGGGAGGAAAGAACAGAACTCCCAGAAAGCCTACGCTCACGGTGTTTGTCTACCACAAAACTCACTTGTTGGAACCTGGAATCGAACCAAGGGCCCATGATGCTTGTTCAACGTCTCTTTGAGAAACCTGTTTATATAAGATTTGTACGTACTGATTAACGTAAATTCAAACTACATGAGCTCCTGCCGGGAATCAAAATCTTTTCTCATTATAAGAATGTTAACTTTCCTTATATTGTCTTCGTTGTATAACGTATTATATTTGATGGACTTGGCGAATAAATATGACTGAGTTTTGACAGGTTTCTCTTCAACTAATATTTCCTCCTTCAAACATTTAAATTAGACATTTATGAATTTAAAATACTCGTCCATATATTCAAAGAAAATAAATAAAACAACTTACTATACTCAGGCTTAAACTTCCGCCCTTTTTTTCTAGTTTTTGGAAAGCATTACTAAACACGTTTGACCACAGAGGTAACTTCTACGAAATCCATTGTGATGTTGCTAATAGAATCGTTCTTGGTCTTCTGTAATTTCAACATAAGATATTAATGGATTTCGGATACTAAAACTGCCGTTGAACTGCGAATTGTATGTTCATCCCAAAATATATCATTTTCTACACTTTCAATTTTACGTATATGTGAGTTTTCCTAATACGTGTGGCAAATCATTTTCCCTCAAACTTCCCCCAGCATATTCAAGTAATTATTTAACAGACTACATTTTCATAACGGTAAAAGGTTTTCTTTATGATTTTCTTATTTTGCTTTATTTGATTTAAAAAGTAATATTAACTATTTTTTACTACACAACTTTATTAATAAATTCCAACGAAAGTAAATATACAAGGAAACAGAGTTTGTAGTAAAAATTTACAATATATCTACGAACTCTTTATTTTATTTTTTTTTAGTTGACGGCGGTATTTTGGAATTAACTTAAAACTGCTATCGCATATGTAAATATATATACAATTTGAGATAGAAAAAGGAAGGGCATACTGGAAAATATAATATAGTTCTGTGTTCCATATTTCTACAAAAATTGACAAAATAGCATATTAGTACCATACTTCATCTAATCACGAATTGTAACTTATGAGTACCTGGCATTTACTCATATATATGATTCAATTTAAAATCGAATACAATACATGTATCTTCCCATTATTGCTATACCTTACATGGAAGCATTTTCCATTTCTTTGTTGTTCCTCATTATCTGTATTGATTTCTTTTTCTTGTTTACGCAATTCCTCACAAGCTTCATAAACATATTCTTTCCAGAAAAGGCAGAGCCGCTATTAAACGAAGAGATGCTATCAGTTATGAGAAAACACTTCCAGATGAGAAATCTCGTACTTCCATGAGCTTTAAAATGGTATTACTTCACCAGTGTCAATTTTGTGGAAAGGAATTCACTAGAAAGTCGTATTTGGCAACACACACTCAAATACATACGGGTGAAAAAAATAATAAGTGCAAGGTCTGTGGAAAAGGATTTCTTAGAAAGTTGGAGTTGGCAAGACACACGATAACACATACAGGTGAAAAACCTCATAAGTGCATGGTCTGTAAAAAGGAATACAGAGATCTTTCTAATTTGAAAAACACACGTTAATTCACACAGGTGAAGAACCTTACAAGTGTAAACTCTGTTCAAAGGTATTTACACAGAAAACACTTTTAGCATCACACGTGCAAATACATACAGGTGAAACGGCTTACAAGTGCAATGTTTGCGGAAAAAATTTAAGCTGCGTTCGTGTTTGGCAAGACACGTGCTCATTCACAGTACTGAAAAACCTCACACATGCCGAGTTTGTGGTAAAGGTTTTATTTCTAATTCTGACTTAGCCAGACACATGTTGATACATACCGGTGAATACACCCATGAGTGTGCAGTATGTTCAAAGGGATTTAGAAGCAAATCAAATTTGGCATCACACATCTTAATACACACTGGTGACAGACCTTTCACATGCCAAGCATGTAGTAGAGGATTTACTACAAAAAATTACTTGAACAGGCACATGTTAACACACACAGGTGTAGGGCTTCACAATTGTCAGTTGTGTTACAAGAGAATTACGCAAAAGTATTCTTTGGAAAAGCACGTGTTAACACACGCAGGTGAAAACTCGCATACATGCCAAGTGTGTAAAAAGAGTTTTACTAGAACTCTTTTGGAAAGCCACGTGTTAACCCATTCTGAAAGAAATTACACATGCAGTTTTTGTGGTAAGAGATATTTTCAAAGACACAATTGGAAATGCATATTTTGACACACACATGGAAGGGGAGTTACGAAAAACGTCAGGTTTTTCTAACTGCTTGATACACGTAAACAAAACACGTCACATGTGTAAAAGCGTGCGAAATGGGATGTCTTCCAATTTCATGTTTCGTAATGCACGTCGTGCGAAAGTGGCTTTGTGTGTCTAGTTTGTCATGTATTAAAAACTGAATATTAGTACGTGTATATACAATGTTAACAACATTTCGCTTTTAATTTTGATAAGTAATATGATGTTTTCAGGCCTGGGTATCATTATTTTTATATTCTAAACACCATCTTAAAATTATGCGATTTAGTCAAAATCGTATGACTGAATGAAAAGAGAAAGAAATATTTAATCTGTACATACATCTATACCGGGAAAAATATCAGTGATATGATATACTTGCTACAAGTACTAAATACGTGCGAGCTCACTGAAGTCGCCTTAACCTGTTCACCACTACGTTCAAGACATAAATACAACGACGGTTTCATGTGAAGTACCTGCACACATTTCAGGGGAATAAGTGATATTACATCCATTATAGGTCATTTAGATCGTTAAAATCCCGAAACTTCGTACTGTAATTGCGCATGTTTACCTTCCCCATAACTAGAAATCGCATGGTGTTAAGTCAGGGATCAGAAGCGAACAACCTAGCTACTAATCGTAGGTTGCTAATTTTAGGTAATCCTTATAATTGCTGAGAGCTCCTCCGTGGCTAAGCGGTTAGCGTACGCGCCTTTGGCGTGGGAGACCCGGGTTCGATTCCCGGCGGGAGCTCATGTGGTTCGGATTCCACGTTAATCAGTAGGTCCACGTCTCATATAGCCTCGCTGCTGAACGGGACGTTAAACTCAAAATCAACTCAACTCAACCTTATAATTGCTGACTTTTAATGTATGTTGTTCACTGTTTTTGCTTAACCTTGTCTTCTTCACTGTTTAGAGCGGTTGATAGCTGCACCAGACTTCAAAGTCCTCGTGTGCTGAGATTCCATAGACCTTATATCACTTCTTGATTTAAATAAAATAATTTAAATCGAAAGGACTAAGAACTGGTTTTGAATTTTCGGCTCCGTTTTGATTATTACGTAATTACAGCTTACCTCAAATTCAACGTAGCGCGCATGGAATGCCGGTTCAGGTTTAGGTTCAAGGTATTTCCCTTCCTTCTCTTCGGAAGTTTACTTCCTGGGGAAAATAAGATAGGAAAGAGTAATATAATGCTCTTTTTTTATTTAACGATTTCCATTTTTTTTTCCACCAAAATTCAAGAAGTTCTTTGTTTTTTTTTTTTATTTCCTTCTCAGTTATTTTTCATTTATATTGAAGCTTAGCCTCCAAACTAATTTACCCAAATTCCTTTCCTTTTCCAAGTCATCGTTCCATTTCCATGTTTCCTTTACCTTCAGGGTTTCTTCACATTTTAACAATAACTGTTCTAGTCTTTCAGATTCTTTAAAACGTAAATGGCATTTTCTTCACTTCTTTAATTTTTTCAATCTTCTCCCTGTTTCAAGGCTCCCTGATCTGGCTTTGAAAAGTAAAATGCTTCGTAAAACATTGTCCATATAATTTATTTTGTCGTAACGCTTTTTATGTCTATATTCCTTTCAAACTGCTTTTCTCGACAACATCTTCATATCACTTTTCCTGCGCTTTTTGTTTAATTGTTTTTTCGGTGATTTTTCCCGAATTTTCATAATTTCTTCTCTGTGCCAGCGGGTACTTTGACCATATTTTCTTTCTAATTTCCTAATTCTCCTAAAGAATTTTGTGTTCTCCGCTTTTCTCATATGTTTAGTGGCCTCATGCACAACTTTAACTAATCTTGTTTCTACCATAAATTTTAATCTTCCAAGTTATTTTGTATTTTATTTTACTCATAACTTCTCTTACTTCAAAACCACTAAATCCCGTCTCTCCTGTCATTGTAATATTTAAACTTAAATTATTTCTTCCTAGGGCAAACCTTCTATTTCATTTTGTGCTTGTTGTAAAATATACTTGCTTTATTTCCGTTAGTTATCACTTCATTTGCATATGTTAGCGCTGGTACTGCTACTTGCTTCCTAGTATACTTGACACCTCATATCTGTTGCATTACCACATTGCTTTAATTTTTATAATTGCTATCTATTTTTGTAGTTTATTTTTCAGTTTTTTCTTCTGTTCAAGTATTCTTCTTTGTCAAGTGTAATTTCTCAAAGTTCTATTTTTCTCAGCCCTGCTTAATACTGTTTTCAGCTTGTATATTTTGATCCTCTATGTCTCCGCTAAAAACCATGAACTTGTCTTTTTCTTCATTTATTTTTAAACTAATTTCTTCTCCTTTCCTAACTACTGTTTCTAACTTTTCCTTAATGTCTTCAATACTAATACTCATCAACGCTACATCGTCTGCAAATAGAGTGCCAGGGATTTTTCTTACTTTTTCTTTTCCTTGCAATCTTAATTCTAACCCTATGTTTGTTTTGAACAATGCTTCTTCCACTTCGTGTATGTATATCAGGAATAGAACTGGTGATAGAGGACATCCTCTTTTCAAACCTTTCTTACTGTCTATCCATTTTGATTTTATGTTTCCCATTTCATATCTGTATTTGTTATCCCTATATAGTTCCTTATGAAGCATAAAAAATTTCTTTGATATTCCTAAGTTTTTCCTTTACTTCCTATAATATCTTTCTCTTGACTGTCATACGCCTTTTCAATATCAGTAAATGCTACTATTAAAACTTGTTTTATTTCTCTGCATATTTCTATCAGTTGTGTTATAATGTAAATGTTATCTGTTGTTGTTCTATCTGTTCTAAATCCATTTTGTAACACTTAATATATTGTTTTTCTCTAACCAGTTCATTAATCTGTTTTTTAGAATAATTGCAAAGAACTTGTATACGCAGCTCGTAATAGGTATTGGTCTATAATTTTTGTGTCATGTTAATCTATTCCTTTTCCTTTATATATTAACTTATCTTTGTTTGCTTCCAACTTGGAGGAATGGTTCTTGATTCAAGTATATTACTCATAATATTCTTTAAAAGTACCAAAGATTTATTATCTAGGTTTATTAACATCCCATTTGACACCTCATCTGTTCCTGTTGCTCTTCCTCTTCTTACCTTTTTGCTAGCCTTCTCTATTTCCATATTTTCAATATAATAGGTTAATTCCTGACTTTCTTCTTCTGCACTCTTATTACTTACTTTTTCTATTTTATTGGTTTCATTTTTCCGTTCTTCATAATTTTGCTTCATCGCCCAATCTATTAAGTACACCACAAGTTCCGTCCTGCCTTTCAGCATTTGTCCCTTTTCATCTCTAAGAATGTCTTTTTACTGTTTCCTTTTGTTTTTATCTGAAATATCTCCAAAATTTCCCCGCTTCTCTTCCTCCTGACTTAATTTCCTCTGCTATTTCTTCATTGAAATTTCTTATTTCTTTCATTTTACCCTATTTTTCTTCCTATTGTGTGCATCTTTCTTGCTATTTATATATTTGTTCCATGCTTGAATTAAATCCTCTTTCCGAATTTCTCCTTTCTTGAATTTCTTTAGTATTAATCTATAGGTTCGGCTTTTTTCTTGTATTAATTTTTATTTCTATATCTTTGGTCCAATTGAACATACTACTTTCTCTATAACCTTTCTTGCCTTCCTTCGCATTTATAACTTCAGTTGCAGCACTTTTATTTTTTTTTTACCATAGCTTTACTCATTTATGTATTCTTTTTCTAACTTCTCTTTATGATTTCATTGTACCTTCTTTTTCTAATATTCTAATAGTAAGTTTGTTTTGATCTCTTTTATTTGTTTATTTATTTTTTAATTCTATTTTATTTTATTTTTTATTTTTGGTGAAAAATTTATCTTGTCCTCCTGATCAAATAGCTCCATTTTTACTAATCTATGATCACTTCCTGAACTATAGATTCCTTCTTCATCAACATCAAATTCTTTAACAATTTTCCTGCTTTTTTCACTAACAAGAAAATAATCAATAGTAGTAGCTATCTCTCTTTTGAAGTATGTCTTCTTATCTGGTGTTTGTTTTATGTTCATTATTTCTAAATTAAAATCCTCTACTAATGAGTTTAAAAGTTGCCCATTTTTCTTTACTTCTCCTTCCGTTTCCATCAAATGCGCATCTAAACCTGCTCCTATTATATAATCTACATTTTCTTTTCATAAACAAATGACGGTTGATGTAGCGATGCTAATTTGCAATCACACATAGATGTTTATGCGATGTCATACAGGATCTCTTAATTTTCAAATTTTTAACAAATATATTTGTTTGATGCTGCTATAATTAGTACAATGATTGGTAATAATGCTACTACGATACTCTCGTGAGAGAATTAATTCAACGTTCTATAAAATATTCTGGAAATAATTGTAAAATATTGTATCAAAATATTTCATTTAATTTACAGTACAAGGTAACCAAAACATTCCATACAAAATTAATAGGCGTTTTAAAAATATTTGGCATATTTTTGGAACTGGGGTGCCACAATATTTTGCTCAAATTTCGTGCTTTGTTCCTATATTTTCTGTATTTTTGGATAGTTTAGGTAGGTTAGGTTAGTTTGGTTTGAGTTGGGTTAGATTAGATTAGGATATTTGGTTTTGGGAGACTAGAGTTCTTCCCTTATAATTCGTACTTTCTATATTTTCTGTTTTTGATGGTTCAGGCTAGGGTAGGTTAGGATAGTTTTGTTTAGGTTAGGTTATTTTAGTACTTAGTAACTACATTTACGTAACATGAACTAATTTATCTTGTAAACATGGTGATTTTATCTGATTTTGGACCCCCAGTTCCAAAATTATCCCAAATATTTCTTATATTACGAACAGCAGGAGCGCCCCCTCAACGAATCAGCCCCGTTATGCAGCACATAAAAGAATATTTTGGACTGAATAGACCAAGCCTTAAATCGTAAAATCAATGCGGCGTCGTGGAAAGAAGGCAAAGTTATTAGATGCAAATGCTGATGCCTGCAAAATGATAATATACCTATCTATTTAGTGCCTCCAAACCTGCAAGCCTATCAGCTACTGACTGCCAAAAGACTGAATATTTTATTGAAGTTAGCGATCCAACCTCACCTCCTAAGAATGCCACTGTCAGAGTGGAAAATGAATAAGAAGATTCCACTTCCATGAGTCTTGAAATTAGTGTGCTTCCAACATCAGCTATGATTGTTACTATCAAAGAAGAAAATGAACAGAAAAGCTCTATTTCTCGCGATGCCGATTTCGAAGTCAGTGAAAACATTGAAAAGCGTGATGCAGTAGGGAACAGAGCCAGAACTCCTTCATACGTCCACAAATGAATGATATTCTCAAGATTTTGAGATCCATCTCCGTCAACCAAAATAGAACATACCCTTTAATCTTGAGTTTACTTATAGGCCTAAACGAGCAGATGGCAACAACAGGAAGAGGCCGCGGTGGCTCAGTGGTTGAGTGTTCACCTCTGGTGCATGGGATCCCGGATTCAAACCCTGCTTCGCCAAGTGAACTTTCTGGTGGACAAACACCTTGTGCGTAGGTTTCCTCGTGGTTCTGTCGTTTCCTCCCATTTTCTTCATTTCACCATTTCATTCATTACTCATCATCACCGTCTCCTTTAGCCTAACGGGCATAATCGTGGAACGTAAAACTGAAAGATTTCATTTTTTCACCGACATGGCTTGGATGTCATATTGTTATCATTTTTACTTCTATTACTGCACATCGAATTACTATTACTGCACTTCTATTCTTATTCTGCACATCGAACAAACACGTTTCTTAGAGATTAGTCCGCGAATACGAGAACGTGAGTCCTCCAAAATCCATCAGACCAGCGTGGATGTTTATTATCTAGCTAAAGGGAACATAGTTTTAAGAATCTACTTCCTCATGGATACATAAAACAGCGGCAGTATTAGGTTGAGAAGAACAGCCAGATAATGCATCAAATTGTCGAACTGCTAAAACTCGTTGGTAAAAAAGAGCTCACTTACAGAGGAAAAGGAAATTAAGCAGCCTATAGATTGGAAGATACAGCTACAAATCATGGAAACCTTTTGGATATTATTCTTTTGCGAAGCAAATTTGATCTTCCGCTTAAAAGTAATTTTTAGAAGGTCATCGAACAGAGTAAACTGAGTAATGTGCGAGAAAGTAAGCAGGATGATGGTCACGTAACTCAAAAAACACGATGAATCTGTTTTCGATGCTATCAAGACTTATCAAAGAACATACTTCGAAAGAAGTGTCTCAGCTGGAATGTTTTCTGTTCTACTGGATACTACTCAACATGCCAGTGCCCTTTTGTTTTACGATATGTTGTTAAAACCGTTCTTAAAGAAAAAATTGTTGGCATTGTAAAATGCATGTCCACTATTTCTGCAGTTTACTGTGGGAAATTCTGCAGAAGTTAAACCTTGATATTAAGAAGTGTATTGAAAATTCAACCGAATGCGCAAGTAACATGCAAGGACAATATTCGGATTTTTCAAAACATGTATGATCAGTTACACGTGTCGTGTAAAGCTCGTATACTCAATCTTCTTATATGTGATCTGACCAAAAGTTGTATTGATTCTGTTTCATTGTTTTTTTTTTGCTGAATGACTGTGCGATATTTATTCGTGAATATTATCTGCGAATGGGCATTTGGCAGATCAAATGTCAGCAAAGTCATCTTACAGTTATTACGGAAACAAGATGGTGGAAAACATTCTACTTTGGAGAAAAAAATTTGGTCATTTTTCAAACCCAGAAAGTGCTTTGTATATATAGAGTTGATCATAAAAATGAAGCCAATTGCTTCTGCACATATCAAACCAGAAGCTAGTTATAAAGCGAAAGCATATATAAAATATGTTCAAAACAATTCTGACAGCATAGATGTTTCTGAGAATATTTCAAGTGACGACCCCTCTATCAAACTATCTTCAAACACAGGGTGCTTGTGTACTGTAAATGTATTGAATGATCAGACTACTCTGTCCCAACTGAAAGACCAGAAAGCTGATTTTGGATCTGTTAAGAATGCAGCATTGAGGTTTGCAGAATTGGCCAATAATAAATTTGAAGAATTAGAACGTGATTTCTTTGTGTCTACTGACCTTTCGACAATTTGCCTTAGGAGGTGGAAAAGAATATTTCCATATGAATGTGAAGAGTCAACTGCTTCTGATCCGAAGACAAGGTATTGCATTGAAGCATTCAATACAATATTGAATACGGTAGGAACTTCAACCAAGTAAGAGAACTTCCAGCTTCCGATAAACTTACTTACTTTCTGAAAAAGTTCAGTAAAGGAGTTTCCAAGGATTCTATGAAAATCTCTTCGACTTTCCAAGGTGGTGAGAATTCTTGAAAGTGAGTTTTGACGAACGATTGCAACCGAGAAGAAACGACAGATTGTGCCGATGACACAAGTAATTCAGCATTACAAGAAAACACATTTCTTCAGAAGGAAGGCGAGTGTAAAACGCGTTGTAAAAATTGTCCAAAGTGTTTTTTTTTTTTTTTTTTCTTTAATTTTTTAAATTTTGCAGAGATGTAATTTGTACGGTAATGCTTATCCAGGTTTGCTACTAGCATACAAATTTCTACTGACTTTGCCTGTAACTCAGATAACATACGAGAGAAGCTTCTCAAAATTGAAATACATTAAAAATAGGTTAAGTAGTATTATATCTCACGAACATTTGGAAACATTTATGTTGATGTCTATTAAAAAAGATTTGTTAAGGAATGTTTCGAATGAAAAGGTGAAAGACCTAGCAACATCAAAAAGTAGTACACTAGAACATCTGCTTGTAATATAGTATATGTGCTCCTCAGTGATTTATTTGTGGATTTTGTAGAAGGGGGAATATTTATGCAATATTGTGTTCCGTATAACAGAACAACTATAAAGTGGGGTTGGGACAACGTTATTTTTAAACCTATCTACTTTGAAATTATGGTACTAGTTTAATAGGAGACCCTCCAAGTTCATCATTTTTAAAACTTTTTTTTAAGAACAATTTTATGATAAATACGGATATGTACGTTAGATAAGATTTGGTTAGGTAGATTAAATTGCATGCGTTAGTTACCTTACTACTTTTTGTCCTACTGCTAAGGACAAGTGTAAAAGCCCTATAATTGCGTTGCAATCTGCACACCTTGTGATAACAAGTGTCACATTCCTACGTAAAACGGTTTTGCTATGACAGGTAATTCTTAGTCTGTTCTAATTTGGTCCTTAAAGACCAAATTCCCCGCCCGAACAATAAATACAACAAAAGGTAAGAGTTTACTTTGGGCAGAACAGTGATAGGTGCACATATACTTGAGCCTAATTTTATTAAATAGAAGGGGAAAGACGCTACTAAATGTCATTCATCATTATCATAATTAAGTTTTCGTACCATTTTGTTCCTTGTACTTAATAAAATTAGATGCAGGGATGTGTGCACCTATTAATGTTCTGCTAAAAGTAAACTTTTGGCCAACGAAACATACTGGTGTTAAAATGAATCCAGAATTGAACAAAGACAGGGTTAAGCTGAAGCATGATTAACGCCATGCTATCTAACACTGTCTTTAGAAATTAACAATACTTTCACACCGTACCTCACTTTAGAGTAGTGTAGCAATACGAGGTTCTTTTACATCGGATACCGTTTTTCTCCCAGTTGGTTTGTTGGTAGTAGCATGATGTCATGATGTCCATTTTTTATCCAGCTGATGGCATACTTTTCTGTATTGAACGAGGTAATATCTGGTCCATTAACGTTTATGAAATGAATAAATTCGAGGGTTTTTAGAGATAAATGGTTTCTAGTATCAGTATGCTGGAAAAGCCTCTCTTACACTCTGAAGAAAAAAACTGGAAGAACACTGATTTCCATATTAAGATTTTGTAGATTTTGGCCAATATTAGGTTACATCTTATGCTCTCGAAATTCCTACAGAATTTTGGCTGAATCATCAGAAGAAAACTTTAATTCTCTTATTTTATTTTTGAAATTTGCATACTTCTTTGTCCCCGTTTAACTTTCTTGCAGACGATTCTTCTCGCCAATTGGATTGTAGCAAAACCTCGGCCCCACTGAACGTTTCGAGCGTATGTTATCTGCTAGACTCTTGCAATCTTATTTTCTGGTACTTCTCAAGAGAATTGTCTAAAGATTTTGCTAGTGAGACTCCCCAAAACTGACCAGTTTCTTCAAACTGACGTAATTATTCCATGGACATGCCCCTTTTTCTTTCAACGCGTCCAGAACATTTACAGTTTTTCAATTTTGCTTATTACCTGTACAAGGGATGCAGACTTTTCTTGTAGAAACAGGCTAAGAATATGTAGAGGTTCCAGCGCATCTCGAATCATGAACATTTCATAAACAAAGTTCCACTTAGTGAGTTTTACGTACAGATCTGAAAATATTGCACGCTGCTGAAAGCTTCTCTGCAAATTTGTAGAAGTTTCTCAAAAGTGTTCCAGTACAGCAGGATAAGGACTTCTCGCAATGCTTCTACTGAACGGTATCAAGAGCCTAACCACCATACATCAAAAACTTTAGTAATATTATAGAAGCGAATACTTAGTTCTCCTGATATTAATTCGATTTTTCTCCTGTTCTTCGGGGACATTGAGTAAACAACGTGCAATCGCTCTACAAGGCTTTGAAAATGAACCATATCTGAAATCGTATTTACAACGTTCTGAACAGCCAGTTCCAGCTTATGACTTATGCAGTGAAACACGAATAAATTGGCGTCTAATTCTCGCTGGAGTAAAGAAACGGCACCATTATTTCACCTTGCATGTTATTTGCGCCATCAATACAAACTGTTATAAGTCTTTCCCGTAATATCATTTTGGAAAGATTCATACTTTCACATATTTTAACTATGGAATCACAATCCTCTCTGCCTATTGTTACCTATATCTCACCTAAAAATATATTGCTACACACCTGATTAACTACAGTACGGATATACACAATGAAAACAGATTTATGAGACACAGTGAAGGATTCGTCCATCATTAGCGCGAAGGGTTGATCGAAATTCTCAAGATACTGGATCATCTTTCGTTCATTTCTGTAGCTACAAAGTCAATAATATTTGAACACGTAACATTAGAGTAGAGAACTTGTTCGTGGTTCATTCCATTTATTTCTTACTATTTAATAAGATGCACGGTAAACGACAGACGATTTTGCGCAATAACATAGGCAGTTCTAAATATCACAGTTGTCTTTTTAACACGAATTTCATTCACAATTAACACGAAAGCTTCTTACTTTCTTACTTTGTGTAACGGAATTACTTGCCTTTTAATCGTCAGGAGCTTTTCCTTTATTAAAATATAGTCTAATATCCATTTCCTTATGTTCTTTTTAAGGTGCTTGTCTACAAAGAAACTATTAATTCACAACTGCAGTGACTGCTCACTACTAAATGAAAATGTTTTTATTATTATTATTATTATTATTATTATTATTATTATTATTATTATTATTATTATTACTGTGCTACTCAGATGAAGTATGATAATCAGTGGTATCAGTTACAAGATTTTTCTTCGGAAAACAATTCTATAAACAAGACCAGAATAGCTCGCAACAATAAACATACTAAAAAATAAAGAATTGTTACTAAAATATGGAGTTGAATTATTGTACTTTAAAACCGATTGTATAGCCTTAAAAAGGTGGAAAATATCTTCCCAGACTGGGAAGATAGAATTAAACCTAGAGACATGGAAACCAAAACTTAGAAGGGGGGAAATTCCCAGGCTTCCCTGGCTACAAATAAATCCCTGGTGCTCCTTGAACTTCATATAATACTTTGAACAAATCGGAATAATATACAGATGAAAGAACACAAGGTTTAATTATTAATACTATTGACTTGTTGTACAAAGAAAACTGTGCAACTTGATTTGTGAAAATGAGATACCAGTGGCCCTTGTCGGAAAAAGTCCACGCGCCCTCCTAGTGATGCCTAATGGTGGGCAGTAGAAATATATCCGGTGGGAAGGAAAATAAAAATGTGAATATTCCCAGGTTTTTTCCTTGGCATATAAATTCCAGGGAAGGAATTTATTTCCATTTCTTTACTTTATCTTCCAAATTATAAGAACCAATTGTCTAATTAATTTATTTTCATTTATTATTATTTACTTCTAGGTTTTAAATAATTTGGAGATTAGGAGGCAGCGGTGGCTCAGTGGTAGAGCGTTCACTTCTGGTGCTTGGGGTCCCGGATTCGATCCCAGCTCCCGCCAAGTAAACTTTCTGGTGAACAAACACCGTGTGCGTGGGTTTTCTCGGGGTTCTCCCGTTTCCCCCCACTTTCTCCATTCCACCATTTCATTCATTACTCATCATCACCGTCTCCTTTAGCCTAACCGGCATACCCGTGGGATGTAAAACTCATTTTCAAAGATTTCATTTCTTTTAATTTGGAGATTAAAAGGATAAAATTCTTTGACAGTACTTTATATAACTCATAATATGATATTTTAAGTTCCATTTCCATTTGCACTAGAAAGTAGGAAAGTACTAATTTACAAATGATGAGAAGGAGCCAGTTTGTAAAGTAATGTAGAAATAGAGATGAAATACTATCAATGCACCCCGAACCATCGTTAGTAATAGACGTCGGTCTGTCTCCTCTCTCTGATTCCAATTTCTGAAAAAGTCCTCGGATTTCCCTTACATGTAAATTAATGCATGAAATTTCGAGTAACAGGTAGAAAGAAAAGTCGTGTGTGGCAATGTTAAGCGCTAAATTATAAAACTAGGCCAGTATCTTGCAAATATTGTGAACATAAATATGTATCCGCAAATGTGTCTTCTAAAACATGGTGAGACATGTGTCTTGTGACAGTTACCCAACCTAATTTGTTTATAACGTTAAAACATTTAATATGTTTATAATACCAATAGTAGTGTGTTGTATGTTAGAAAAAAGTCAAACAAATGTTATGAATGTACAAATGTGGGTGACACTGATAAATTGGTAACTATTCCATCTAGTGACTGAGTTTTCGACGTGATATTCTGTAGATACGGTTTACGTCAAAATTCAGGGAAAATTGAAACTGGTCGGACCTTTTGACCAAGTGTTGTTAAAGGTATAATAATGGTGTATAATATTCATCCGTTGTTAGCAACTAATTATTGTGATTTATGGAAATAACTTAGTGTTAAACATCTAAAATTGGATGAGTCTGTTCTGTGATTTTACTATTTTGAGTTAATTATATTTTCAGAATCTGTTATAGATTGTCATTCAAATAATTTGACAACTGTAACCTGAAGGTTAAATTGCATTACAGTCACCTTGGATATTCCAGCTTTTGTCTTAAAATTTAAAAATATATTTCGATATTGGGAATATTACTTGAACCTAAAATTATTAGAATTTGCTATAATTATTAATTCCTGAAATTTCATGGATTATAGCTTGAGCTCTTGGGGTAGTTGACTACTGGAACCATTATTTGTTACATTTTGATGTAAGCTGATGTACCGATTTCTTGTTGTAGCACTGTTTAACGGTGTAAAAGTATATGGACTTACTATACCATTTTTTTCACATATTTACTTGCATACAACATATTGTAAGTAAATTTGCATTTATGCATACTCTCCATATATAATACAATATTAATAAAACAACATAATACCGTTCAGAATATACATTTTGAAGAATCCTCTGGACATAGCAGTAAACAACATACGGCGATAAGAAACGAATTTACCTTTGAAATCGTAATATAGTAATAAAATTCACTTTTCTTCATGTTTGTACATAAATTCCGTCCTTGATTACGAACGAATTTATTTTTAAAATATTTAATATACATATATATATATATATATATATATATATATATATATATATATATATATATATATATATATATATATATATATATATATATTTCGTATGTTTTCTCGTAACAATAGAAAAGATTACAAATATCATGTTGGAAAATATTGGTAAAATATATAAAATACATTTCATATCATGTTTTCTTTATTATGTGTGTAAAACATTTTTAGTATTAAACCAACACATTTTCTCTCTCAACATTGAAAACATATTACATTACATTCAACACCAGGGGTAAAAATTGATCTGCAAAGGTGGGGGGACGATAGCTAGCTGCATGATACCACGTCGTTCCCCCTCTCTATCTTTGCCCATTGTATTGTTTAGGAATCAGAAAGATGCCGTTCATATCTTTTTGGAGGTCGGGGCACGGCGAACTCCCGCATTCCCCCTCACATTTACCCTTGTTCAACATAATATTTCTAGTACAATTTGTGAAAATTTTCCTTACATTATTTTCCTGCTAACGTTCTAAAATGCACTTAACGTCAGTGGCATATTTAAGATTTTGTTTTGTGGGGGGCTTTGCTAACTTTATTCTTGGAGTAGTTGGGCCCCGTTATGGCTAGTCGCGTCAGCAAAATGTTAGTGACGTCAAAGGTCAATGACCTAGAAGTACTAACGACCACCCCCTCTAGATTTTGGCAGCGGTACCTTCGCACACACCCTAAATTTTGGTAGGGGTATCTAGGACAACCCCCCTTAAATTTTGGAAATTGCCAAATCTACAAATTTGGTGTGGTAGCCTAGAACCATGGTATGTAACTGTTAGTATTAGGGGTCCACCTCGTTCCCTTTCATGGGTAACCAATTGCCAAAAAGTCCAATTTCGGGGAGTTTTGACCTAATTTGTCAACTTTGATGAGGTTTAATTACCTTAGTTATATGGGCGTAGACAAGGGTTCATTACCTTTCATAAGACATGTGTATATTGGTACACAACCTTAAAAATTTGGTAGGGGTACCTTGGCACACCCCCTCAATTTTTGAAATTGCCCAATTTAAACATTTGATATTATAGCATAGGACCCTAATATGTATCATGATAAATTTGGGTGGCCCACTACGTTCCCTTTCATAAGTAAAAAATTGCCGAAATATAAACGTAGCAATACGTTGTACCGCGTGTTTGGTTTTGACCTAAGTTATCCACTTTTATGTGGTCCTACTATCTTATATGATTATATGGGTATGTATAGGGGTCATTTATCTTACATAAGACACATGTATATTAGTGCACCCTTCTTAAAATTTGGGAGGGGTACATTGGCTCATCCCTTAAATTTTGGAATTTGTTTAGTTTAAAAATTCTCTAGTATAGTATAGGACACCAATATGTACTAATATACATTTGGGTGATTCATCACGTTCCCTTTCATGGGTAAAGAACTATCAAAAAATTTCGGAGGTTATTGGCCCATTTTACTTCATTTGATGAGCTCTTATTACCTTATGTGATTATATGGGCATGTATAGAGGTCTATTCTATTTTTTTAAGATATAGATACATTGGTGCATTCATTGAAAAATTGGAAGTACATAGGCCTCCACCTTAAATTTTGGAAATTGTCAAATTTAAACATTTGATATAGTACTATAGGACCCTAATATGTATTAGTATAAATTTGGGTGGTCCATTTTGTCCCTTTTTATGGATAAAAATTGTCAAATATTCAAATTTTGGAGATTATTGACCCCATTTGATGCAGTTTTAATGCCTTATTTAAATGTGTTCAGGGGTCTATTTTATTTTTTAAGATATAGGTACCTTCATGATCCCATCTTAAAATTTAGCAGAGGTACATTGGCTCACCCCTAAAGTTAGGAAATTGCCCAATTTGGTGTAATATTATATGTTAATATATACCATTATAAATTGCGTTTGCTTTCATGGGTAAAAATTGTCAAAAATGTAAATGGATCCTTTGATAACGATGAATGTGTACAGAGGTTATTACCTTTATATTTTTATGTTCCCTTTTAAATTTTTGGGGGTACATAGAACCACTCCTTAAATTCGGGAATTATCAAATAAGTTGGTGTACCTTTTATGGCCAAATATTCAAATTTTAAAGGTTAATTACCTATTTTATCTTCTTTGATACGGCTTTATCATTGAATGTGTACAGGAATTATTACTTTTTCATAAGACAGGTGTATTTGTGCACCAATCTTAAATTTTGGAAGGGGGTATATTTTTTATTGTCATATCAATGGTAATTGTTCTTAGAATTGAGTGGTATCTCGGGACGCCAGGGCTCAGCGGTAGAGCGTTAAAGTCTGGTGAATGGGGTCCCGGGTTCGATCCAACCCCTCGCCAAGTGAACTTTGTAGTGGACAAATACCGTATGCGTGGGTTTTCTCGGGGTTCTCCCGTTTCCTCCCACTTTATTTATTCCACCATTTCATTCATCACTCATCACCGTCTCCTTTATCCTGACCGGCATAACCGTGGGACGCAAAACTCAAATATTTCATTTCATTTTCATTTTTGAATGATATCTAATTCATTGGGTAAATCATTGTCAAATATTAGCGTAATCACGTGATCAGTTATTGATCTATGATGGGATTATGAGTCCAGGTGATTGGTACATTTAAACTTTGTAAGATAATTTGAGAATTGTCAAAACGAAATTACGTCATTGGTTTTGATTATTCCCGCCCATAGACCAAATATAAACGTAAGCAATACAATGTACCACGTGATTGAGCTTGATGAAGTAGTGTACAGGGATTCATTTCCTTTGTTGTGGTACTTCTTAAGTTTGAGTACACACTTCTAGACAACAGTTGGTTCTGCTAAGGTAAACAATTGACGGAGATTATTGACCTTATTCAACGTATAATGATATGAATAATTCTAAGACTCAGGTATATCGAGATAGATACGTAGGACCATTCTTTAAATTTGGGAATTGTGATAAAATTTTAGTATGAGGCGCGAAATTTGAAACAATACTTTGAACTTTAGTCATAGCTCGTAGTCTAAGATCATTGGTGGTGGTTGATTTGCCCTTGAGTTTTCAAAAATCTGATGGGTAAACTTATTGAATCATATGACTCATAGTCTGAAGGAAATATATGCTACAACACTGAAATTTAATCACAAGGTGACGTAATCTGACACGGAAAAAGTTAATTTATATGAAATTAGTTTGGCTGATCACTATCTTTCATGCAATCCGATTGGTTGATCACTATCTTTCGTGCAATCTGATTGGTTGATTTTCAAATCTTTGCTGCATTCAGTTTTAAGTTTGGTTTAACATTTATTAATTACTGTTTAAAATTCTTGGTTTGAACACTTTCGTTCAGTATTTTGCACTCACTGATAAATATAATCAAAACCATTTATTTGTTAATCGAATAGTTAAAAACCAGATAATGTTTGACGGTTAACCGTGAAACGTAAAATTATTTGTTTGAAACTTTTTGTTTGAAATTTTTTTTACATTTTTTGCTTCAAAATATTGAAAATTTTTGCTTGAAACTTTTTTTTTTCAAAATTTTGTTTGAAAAGTTTTGTTTAAAACTTTTGTTTGACAATTTTTTCAAAATTTTGTCTGAAATTTTTTTTTGAAATTTTTGTTTGTAATTTTTTTTGAAATTTTTTGTTTGAAAATTCGGTTTGAAATATTTTGTTTGAAAAATTTTTTCCTAAATTTTTTGTTTGACATTTTTTAAGTTTGTGCTCTCATTAGTAAAGAACTGTTTAGAACAAAAGCATCTGGCAACATTGTTTATCATGATGCAATAGTACACGTCAGAACATGGGGCTTTACTTGAAATGAAAAAAACACATAATTGAAATGTATCACTTTATTACACTGCACTGGTTAATCACATACATCCATACCAGATATTGGATCTGAATATTGTCAATAGAATGTACGTATTTTGAACTTCTTGCACTAGTTTGTCTTTAGCGTATAATTTTTAATTCCAACTTAAGTCTTTTAAGGTCTATTGTAATGTCAATTGGTGGAAACTCAATGTCCATTTGATCACAAATAAACTATTTATCAATACAGGTATGCACCCACCAACGATGTTGAAAACCATCAGAACATCTAGATACATGTTGTACAATATGCATAACACATTACTGAAAATAGTACTTCTTCAGGAATATACTTGTTTCGTTGCACACTTCCACTGCATGTTTTGCACACTAGAATACATTGATGAATTTGGTCCATTCCGATTGCGTTAGATACACCATGTTGTGGGCTTCATGCAATGTACTTTTTTTTACGTAACAGCACCATCTTCTTCTCGAGGACTGTACGCAGAACCACTTCATGATTTGAGCCTAATGATTTGACTATGGTCATATTTAGCTCATCATGAAAATAATCATTCATTTGGTCGATACGTGTACATAATATTTGCCATTCTTCAAAGTTCAGTTGTACACCAAATTGTTCTGCTTTGCCCAATCGAATCACAGGTTCAAACGTTTTAGCACAGTTACCAAGCGTCACATGTTTTCTTTTAAATCTATTTATTGGATAATAGCTTGCGAAGAGGAATTCTTTATCGTTAGAAGTACACATCTTTCCTCCCGAAACGCACTTGCTCGAATGATTTCATGGGCTGACACGGTACTTGCTGATTTCATAGAGTTATTGCTGACGTCATTGGAAAGAAATCTGCTAAATAAACCAAATTCATAGATTGCATTCTGTGACTAATGATTTCAGCATACAGATACGGCTGACGTCATTCAAAAGGAATGTGCTGACGTTTGAATTCATGATTTCATCACAATTGCTGACGAAACCAAATTCACAGATCCGGCTGTGTCCTAAATTCAAATTGATGACTTCGACCCGAGAATCTTCTGTAGCATAAAGATATAGATCTAGTGTTTAAAAAACGTAATAGTTCTTCTTGTTTTGAAGCTTCCATGGGGAAATATCTTGCTGGTAAAATAATATCCTTATAATATCTTGCTGGTGAAATTATCCTACAAAGTTTAAATGTACCAATGTCCTGGACTCCTAATCCCATCATAGGTCAATAACTGATCACGTGATTATACTAATATTTGACAGTGACTTACCCAATGAATGAGATACCACTCAATTCTAAGAACAATTACCAATTATTGATATGACAATAAGAAATGTCCCCCCTTCCAAAATTTAGAATTGGTACACAAATACACCTGTATCCTATGAAAAAATAATAAATCCTGTACTCATTCAATGATAAACCCGTATCAAAGAAGATAAAATAGGTCAATAACCTTTAAATTTTGAATATTAGGCCCTAAAAGGAACACCAACTTGTTATTTGATAATTCCCAAATTTAACGAGTGGTTTTGTGTACCCCCAAAAAATTTGAAAGTGAACATAAAAATATAAAGGTAATAAACCTCTGCACATATTGATCCTTATCAAAGGATTCATTTACATTCTTGACAATTTTTTACCCATGAAAGCAAACGAAATTTATAATGTTATATATTAAGAACCTATAGTATTATACCAAATTGGGCAATTTCCTAACTTTAGGGGTGAGCCAATGTACCTCTGCTAAATTTTAAGATGGAATCATCAAGGTACCTATATCTTAAAAAATAAAATAGACCCCTGAACACATTCATATATTCATATAAGGTATTAAAACCGCATCAAAGGGGGTCAATAATCTCCAAAATTTGAATTTTTAACAATTTTTACCCATAAAAGGGAACAAAATGGACCACCCAAATTTATACTAATACATATTAGGGTCCTATAGTACTAGATTAAATGTTTAAATTTGACAATTTCCAAAATTTAAGGTGGAGGCCTATGTACTCATTCAAATTTTTCAATAAATGCACCAATGTATCTATATCTTAAAAAAAATAAAATAGAACCCTATACATGCCCATATAATCACATAAGGTAATAAGAGCTCATCAAATGAAGTAAAATGGGCCAATAACCTCCGAAATTTTTTGATAGTTCTTTACCCATGAAAGGGAACGTGATGAACCACCAAAATTTATAGTAGTACATATTGGGGTCTTATGCTATGCTACCGAATTTTTAAACTAAACAAATTCCAAAATTTAAGGGGTGAGCCAATGTACCCCTCCAAAATTTTAAGAAGGGTGCACTAATGTACATATGTCTTATGTAAGATAATTGACCCCTGTACATACCCATATAATCATATAAGACAATAGGACCACATAAAAGTGGATAACTTAGGCCAAAACCAAACACGCGGTACAACGTATAGCTTACGTTTATATTTCGGCAATTTTTTACCCATGAAAGGGAACGAGGTGGACCATCCAAATTTATCATGATACATATTGAGGTCCTGTACTGATACCAAATGCTTAAATTGGAAAATTTTCAAAATTGAAAGGGCGGGTCAATGTACTCCTCCTAAAATTTAAAGGGGTACACCAATGTACCCATGTATTATGATAGGGATTTGACCCCTATACATGACCATATAATTAGTGATGGGTAAATTCCCGGGAAGATATTTTTCTGGAATATTCCCCAAAAATGGGAATTTATGTTCAATCAGAAAGAAAATTGCATTCTATTACTATATTATGAATTCAAAGTTGAAATAATTTTTATATCACAGCATATTATTACTGGTGTTCACAGAGGATTCTTTAAAATGTATATTCTGTACAGTACTATGTTAGTTTATTAACACTTTATTATATTTAAAGTACGCATAAATGTATATTTTTTTACAATATGTTCTATCAATTAAATATGTGTGTGAAAAATTTTATTGTAAATTATACAGTAACAGTTTAAATTTTAATGTAAGTGGATTTGCTCAACTTGACTCTATCACCGATATTATAAACATTAAATTTATAAATGTTATAAACCAATTAGATTGAGTAAATGCTAGAAGATACATGTCTGACCAATTTATCAATATTTGCGCATACAAATTTATGTTCACAAAATTTGCAAGATACTTACTTATCTTTATATTTTAGCACGTAACATTGCCATACACGACCTTTCATTCTACCTATTACTCGAAATTCTCTACGTTAATTCACATGTAAAAGAAGTCCGAGTACCTCTTCAGAAATTCGAGTCAGAGAGAGGAGACAGACCGACGTCTATTACTAATGATGGTTCAGGGTTTATTAATAGTACTTCATCTCTATTTCTGCATAACTCTAAATTACTTTACAAAATGGTTCCTTTTCATCATTTGTAAATTAGTACTTTGCTAATATTGGCTGTTCTTTAGCATTTGGGGCCAGCTTTTGCACCTACTTTTTTGCGACATTCTATTCCGATTCGGTTGTTTTATGGTCTCATACGTTAAATTACGTTACCAACATTAAATTCAGACGGCATTGCAGAGCGAGCGTTAGCGAATGAAGGCGGGTTAGAGCCCCACATGGCACGTTGTTTTCTATCTTCGTTAGCAACAATTCACTTTCTTTTTTCACATAAATAACTTCCACTTACCTTTCCGTTTTGTATAAATCCTCTACTGCCCTAACAAAAATTGTATTCGATACTTTCTTGACTACTTGAACATCACTATCAACTCATTTCTTCCGAACATCATCTTACATTTTGCTAGTTTTTGGCCCCCTAAATTCCCATTTTGGGAATATTCCCGAAAAATATCTTCCCGGGAATTTACCCATCACTACTTGTAACACAGAATGACGAATAGTTGTGTCCCGACCAACTATTCCGTTTCTTCGTTTAAAAATGCGCGACAGTCTCGGGCTATATGATTTAATCCTTGGCAGCGCCAACAGACAATAGGAGAACGTGGTGGTTTGGAAGTCCCCGCAGCAGGGCTTGAACTCTGGTCACTCGAGTTATTGTCAATCGCGTTACCCCTGTCACCATTATTCCCTTGATTTTGAGCATAGTTGTCGTAGTAGCGAACTTGGTTTCCCCTCTACCTCGGCCTCTTCTTCCTCTGTTATTACCACGAAAAGATGAACTTGCATTTACTGTGTTTGTCGATTGACCTTGATTTGCAGTGAGAGACGTAATATTTAAAGAAAGTTTCTCTAACTGTTGCCGTATTTGCTGCAGTGCATTGGAGTCAGGGACCTGAGAGTTTATATGTGCGTCAGCATTTTTCTGAGCAGAAATTTTCTCAACTGCTCTGGACTGTGTGGTAGGCTGAGAGCAAGAATGCGTATTCATCGGGTCAACATTCGTATTGCTAGAAATTAATGAAGACTGCAATATTGACGAATTACGCTTATTGTATTTCTCGATGGTTTTCTGTTCTAATAAGAGCTTTGTTTTTTCCTCAGTTATTAAGTCTGATATCAGTTTTTCAACTGAATCATATTCCTTGCGAATAACGGCCCTAAAATACTCAGGTTGCAACCCTTCTATGATTAATTGTGTTTGTTTCGCTGGGGGGCTTGAGGGTCTACCCTCAAAATGAGGTTGAGTTTAGAATAAACATAATCAGATATGCTCTCAGTTTCTCCTTGTTCGCGAGCACGCATTTCACTTCTTCTAATTTAGCAAAAAATGGTTCGGGCCTTACTATCGTATGAATCGAGGTCAATAAACCTTCTACATTCTCACTATTATTCTTGGCCATGTTTAAACTGTCCGGTGTGAAAGAATAAGAAATACTTGAAACTGGGGTAGATAAATGCAAATTGTCTTAAGATTGGTATAAAATTTTCTAGTAACTGGAATGGCAATCGGTGATGAACAAATTATAGGTTCAAAGTACTGCGTAGTGGAAATATCGTTTAATCAAAAGGTTGTAGATACTGTTCAGCTAATAATCGAAACAAGCAGAAAATGCTAAGTAAACATGCATATAAAATCAGTGTCTACACAACATACTTAAAGTTAAAATAAACCCAATCTTTGCGTCACTTCAAAGAAATAAATAATAAAAAAGACATGGTTTGATGTAACAGGATTGTAACAAAAAAATAATATGATAAAAAATCGTCTGATTGAAATAAATTTAAAAGTCTTATGGTTCGGAATTTATAATAATAATGTCTCACAGAAGCTGCATTTCTACATTAGGACAGAAAAAAATAACTAAATGCTAGGCAAAGGCCTCAAAAATCTTCACAAAGTGAAGGTCCACATCTCCACCATCTTGCTGTACTGTACTGTGGGGTTACAACCTCAGTTATTTGTCTCAATTATCAGTTCTTTACTAAAAGAATGTGGGGATAGAACTTCGCATGGCAAGAGAAAAAGTGCGTGGGGATCTGAGCAGTACAGCGCTGAAGAAATTAATTGGGGATGAATGAAATGAAATGCATGTTTTCTAATAGAAGAGATCACAGAGACGCAAAGGTAAGGAAAGGAAAGGGTCTTACTGTACCTCAACCATTTCGATGTGATGAGCCTCTTCAAATATTGGGTGAAGCCTTATCCTCCAATCCGTTGAGTGTTTCCGTCTGGTATCGATCCCGGACCTCACGTTCGAGAGTGAAGAATATCTCTACCTCAGGGCAACAGCTTCCAGATGTCCTGGCCTCCTCGGAATGACACCTCTGTCATGCAGTGGATGGTGAGAGCCCAGGCGTGCCGACTGTCTCTCAATTGCTGTTAGGACGACTCTTCTGAATAGCGGTCCAAAGTGTGTTTCTGGCGGCTTCTGTCACACTTCTCTCCTCGAGGGTCCCGTGTCCCCTGGTTTTGTTCTACTTCCTTGCTTTTACTTCTTCCTGGTGCTCCGCACGTGGATGACTAGCTCATCACAATTATCTTGGTCAATAGGGAAGTTTGTTAATTGCTGAAACGGCGTGGCAGAGTTTGTTTTGATGAAGTTACGGAAACTAGGAAGGGAATGGTAAGCATGAATTTGTACTGGGATGAGGTGACAACATAGGGAAGTCTCTTCTTTATTATTTAATAATTACAATTTCTTGTTTGAAGAACAATAACAACATACAGGAAGAATTCAAAATAGGCGCTAAGCCTGGTATCCTCTACAATATATATTTTATGGAGATACGTATCTCCCTTGTACTGTGTAAAATTTCCGGAAATTTTGAACCCATTACAAAAAATACTTTGTTCGGAAATATTACAAAAACCTGGAAAATATAATTTAAAAACTATTTCTTCGCCTGGTGCTAATCTTATTTTCTGTAAGGTGTCTGCAGAATGTATACAATGTATTTCGCTAGCAGGAAAAATATTTAAAGCAACAGCTTTTAATTTTATTTTTTAGTTTTCTGATTTCTGATAAAAAAATCCCTGATTATTATTTGTATATTTTTCAAACAACTCAAAAAGAGACAGGATCTTATTTACATATACGCACATACGCCGTACAAGTGCGTAAATTTCAGCAGCGACAAATATATTAATAAATTTAACATGTGTAACTTCCGTTCGTTATTATTAAAGAATAGCAAAATACCCGTTCTTTGCACAGGGAGAATACGTTTCATTTGGGTATACGGGGCATCAAAACTGTCAGCAATGAACTTAGAGACCCCAAAAACTATCAATTCACACTAGTATGTCATTTTCAATTACTTTTACATGTCACCTTCTCCCTTCACTAGTACTAATGGGGCTAAATATGGATTTAAACAGCTTCGGAAGTGTTAATGTTCATCCCAGAACCCCTAAAACCATGGATTCCATTACTGTTCATTTCGGCGACCCTAAATACTATGGATTCGACACTAATATCGGTTATTTTCGATCATATTTATATATCTCCTCTCCACCTAGTTACGGGGATGAATTTGGATTTAAACGGCATCGGAAATGTCACTGCTCATCTCAGGGGTCCTGAAAACTGGATTCACCCTAATATCGATCATTTTTCATCATTTTTATATAGTATACCACCCCCTCAATCTAATTTGCGGGGATAAATTTGGATTTAAACGGCATCGAAAGTGTCACTGTTCATCTCAGCGTCTCCGAAAATTATGGATTCGATACTGATATCGGTTATTTTCCATCTTTTTTATATACTTTCCCTTCCCCCAAGTTGCAGAGCTGAATTTGAGTTTAATGTTCATCGGAAATGTCCCTGTTCATCTTAGCAACCCCGAAAACTATGGGTTCGACACCAAAATCGGTAATTTTCAATATATATTCGCACTTCCTTCCTCCAAGCTGCACCTTCAAAGTGAAATGTTAAAATCCATCCCAGACCTTAAATTCATCCATGTTGAAAATTATTATTGAGATCAGTCTGGTGATTGAAGAGTTTTTAAATTGCAAATATATTCACTTTCATATTATATGTATAGATAATTTGTTGCAGTAGAAAAAAGGCGTTTGTTTACTCACAAAACTTTGTACATAAAGTTTAGAGTAAATTCTGTATTTGAATATGAAATGATAGTAATTATATATCTAAGTGCATGAGTAATAGAGAAATTTGCCTACTGCTTTTTCTTTTAAGAAATAATTTGGTTAAAATCAAAAAAATTTCACCAGATCAAAGAGCACATTTAGGACTCAGTTTCATTCAAGAGCCCTATTTGTTGCAAAACAGAAACGCTTCATGATGGTAGATGTGTATGCAATTGTAAAAATTCTGTAATTAATGTACATTCAGGTGTAAACGACTAAAAGGCACATAAAGGAAATAAATGCAGACTATTAATTTTCAAGAATAATTACAACAATTTTGTTTTCGAATACTTCTTTCATCTTCGCTATATGAAATTTCTCATGCACGCGTTCGAAAAAAAAAAGGTCTCATTACTACTAAAACTAACTTAATACAAAGTTTTTTTGTTATTTTCCCAACCTTCCTGGAAAGAAACCGGAAAACGGTTTTTTACCAGCAGGTTCTAAATTTTCGCAAATTTTACACTAGTCTAGCCTAATCCTTCTAGACTAGATTTTTTAAAGAAAAATTGATAATGAATAAGAATTATCTTGTTTTCGTTGATATACCTGTCTTCTTCTGTATATAGGATAGGCCAGTGTTTCTTTTGTTGTTCAGCATTACGTCACTTGATGTGAGAACATCACGTTAACACTTCTCACTTTTGTTGATGTTTGTCTTAACAAGTGATTTACCGCCTTATGCAGAGACGTTTTGACGTATGATTAGCGTCATACTAAAGTTTTGACTACTGCAGGAAACATATGTTAGTCGAGCTCTTTAGTATTGCACTAATCACTTGTCAGAACGACTCTGCATAAGGCCCTTAATGTTTATCTTCACACATATGTAGTTCATTCTTTAAAAGAGTAAACTTGCGGTGTTTAAAGCTGATGATGATGAACGTGTACAATAGATTTCAAACTTTTAATGAAGTCATTCGATTCTTTTAATATTATACTTTCGTTTTTCAAGTAATTACTTTCCAGCAGCGGGTGAGGACCGCTGCTGCACTCTATAAAACTTCTCAAGAAGCCAATATCACGCCCCTCAAGAAACACAAGGTGGTTTCTTTACTTTTAAAAATAATAACTTTCAAAACACTTTTCTGCTTTCCTCTTTTATCTTTTCATTTGCTTTTCATTATTTCACTGTACTTCAAACCTAGCACTTAGACATTTCCCTTACCTTACTCTGTATATGAAACTAGATAGTACTTTACTCAACAATTTCCATATACATGCACATATATATATGAAGAAGACGAAGATGAAGAAGAAATGAAAACAGGATTATCTTGTTCTAACCTGTTAGAAGATGAACTGCTCAAAGGACTGTGACGCATCTGCCTTCTACAAATAGGTAAGTGTTATATATTTGTTTTCAATAACAGATAAATAACTCCTTTTATTTAAGATATGTGATAAGATGAAAAACTACTTGATTTTCTTTCAGTAAACAAATTCATGTTCACCACGTAAAGTAACGTTTCATCTTGTTTCTTTACAGTACAAATTAAAAGAGGATACGTCTTCAAGACATGCTGAAAATTACTTGGAGCGAGATTTTCTACGTTCAAATCTGTCCGAAGACGAAAAACTGATCAAAGAGCAGTGATGCATCTCTTTCTCTTATACGAATAGGTGAGTTTTATATCTATGTTTCAGATAAGAAAAAGATCCATAACTGCTTTTCGTCTTTTAGAATATGTGTGACAATATTATTAATTACTTATTACTTTTAGGTAAAACGAATTTATGTTCATCATGTAACGTTTGCTTCTTTCTTCTTTTTAAGATAGGTTAAGATAAACAAAGAAAAACGTACAGATACGGTGTTTGCCCGTTAGAATTCATTAATCGTGAAACCTTTTATGTTGTAAGATACAAACATTAGAGATTCAGACTGTACGAATAAGTTACTGTGAGGCATTAAAGATATTAATAACATTCATCGGCAAGGCTGTATGAGACGTAAACCTATATTTACAAGGTTCAAACGAGGAATTAAAATGATATGTCACTACCGGGAATTGAACTCGTGTGTTACAAGTATAAGTCAAAAGTATACAGTTGCAATATTCAGTGGAACGGTTATTTGCTTTAAAGAAAAGAAAATTATTGGTTAGTATAGGAACACTACTGGTAAAGTGATAGCCAAAGAAAAAAACCATATATACGGTGTTTGCCCGCTAGAGTACATTAATGAAAAACCTTTTTGGATGTGAGATACAAACATTTGGATTCAAACTGTACGAATAAGTTACTGCGGGGTGTTAAAGATATTAATAACATTCATCAGCAGGGCTGTATGAGACGGAAACCTATATTTGCAAGATTCAAACGAGGAATTGAAATGATATGTTACCACCGGGAATTGAGCTCGGGTGTTACAAGGTATAAGTCGAATGCATAAATTTACAATATTCAGTTTTTTTTTTTTTTTTTTTTTTTTTTTTGTTTTAATGAAGAGTAAAGTATTGGTTAGTATAGGAATACCATTGGTAAAAATGATACATTATGGTATTAACTGTATGAATTTCTTTTTTAAAAAATAAGAAAGAAGGAAGGAGGGAAAACTTAGCTTTGATTTTTCGTGCTAACTATATATAGTTTTAGCGCTTTGTTCAACACCGAAGGTATACGAGTCATAAATTAGTATAGTATTTCAAGAACTAAACTATAGTTTTTGAATAAATAATTAAGTTGCATGGAGTTACGATATTTACTGGTATCGTGTGGTATTTGCTTAAGAGAAAAGAAACCTAATGGATAGGTATTGATTTATTTAGTTTTGATATCTTCTTAAGAATATGAAGATTGTTATTATAGTAAGAAAGTGTACAGAAAGTGATAGAATGTTAAGAATACTTAAGATAAAATGATTGAACGAACACAAACTCAGATATTTTCGTAGGTAAGTAGGTTGGTTTGATCAATATGGTTATTATTTTCGTAAAAAGTAAATAATCGCATTCAAAATTATTTGCGATGTTGCTATACAGTAAGAAAAAGAGAAAACAAATGTATATTATAACTTAAGATAGGTGTAATTCTTGAAGTTTAATTTGTATTTTGTGATAATAAAAATTACACTGGTCTACAGTGGATTTTTTACAGAAACGAAAGTAGCCAATCTTTATAGACTTCGAGGCGCTGAACACGAATATCACACTTAAAATTAGCTGGTAGCTCAGGGTTGCCAGTAAATGAGGAATTTACCTAAAAAATCATGTTTTTCACATTTATTTTGGTAGAATTTACTCAGGAACGTATAATTACGTCCCTATTTATCGTTGCGGAATGTGTTATACCTCTTCCTATTCGCCGATAACCGTACTTTCTGAAAATTTAATAATCATTCCGGTAACTGGTACCGTTAGGAAATTATATACGCATATATTCGAAAAGAACCCTTTTTTAGAAAAAAATCAGATTTTTTATTTTTTACTGGCAACCCTGCAATAGTAAAATTATAATTTATATTCGAAACGTAACCTGTCAATATTGGGAATGTTTTCTGCACATGTCGTCATGATTGAATCGAGCCGAACTGTGGAAAAAGATATTATCCCTTCTACCGAAATGCCGAAATTTTCCCTACCTTTACATGTACAATACAAATGTAATAATGACTTCCGTATGCCGAACAGAACTATAGGACAATACATTCGGATAATGTAACTATCATTTCGGTAGTCTGTACTGAGGTGGGGGATTTTATGTACTGAAATATTGCACGAAAAATTCCCTTTCTGCAAATTTCCGACTTTTTTCTACCTACAGCTGGGAATCCTGCAATAAATAACAGGAAAGAATGCTGGAAAAGTTATTCTAAGACTGGTAACGTTATGTGCCATCAAAAAGACCGAACTGAGAATAAATATTATCCTTTGAACCGAAATACCGCAAATTTCCCGTCTACTACATTTTTGGCCAAAAAAAGAAATTGGTCCTCGGACCTTCGGCATTCCTGCACAAAAGTAAATTGTACACAAATTTATTGCCTAGGACAAATGAATGCACTCACCTTCAATGAATGCGCCGTTTCTTTGCCTTCGTCTTGTAGGTTTATCTGAAGCATCCCTCTGTAGCGTCCAGCAGAAGTCAGCCAACATTGCAGCTGTCCACCGACCCGTGTATCGATGTTCCATGAGAGAAATATCCCTGTGAAATCTCTCGCCGTGTTCATCACTGAAAGCACCACTGTTCTCTGAGAAGACATCGAGGTGTGAGTGAAAAAAGTGCATTTTCAGTGTCATGTTGCAGCCAATGTTTTGATAAGCATGAATTAATTCATCCACAAGGTCCCTGTAATTGTCGGTTCTCTTATTTCCCAAGAACAATGTTGTCAAATTACGGGAACAAAGCCACGGATGCAGCTGATCTGGGGTTAGAGTGGCCTCAGAGTCAGGTTCATTTAGGAGCTGGCGTATCTGTGGACCAATGAATATTCCCTGTTTGATCTTCTCTGTACTTAATCGTGGAAACTTCATCCACAAATATCCGAATGCTGCTTCATTAATGTTCACTGACTTTACAAACGCTGTCATAAGTCCCAACTTAATATGCAATGGTGGGAGAACAAATTTCTGAGGGTTCACTAGATGTTCATTGACAATAATTTTTGAGCCAGGAATCAGAGCTGTTCTTAAAGGCCACTCCTTTTGTGTATAGTGTTTATCTCTTGCGCGACTGTCCCACTCACATATATAACAACAATACTTAGTATAACCTCCTTCCAAACCCAACAAAATCGAAATTACTTTGAAATCTCCACATACTAGCCATTCCTGCTGATTGTAACTAATGACGCGTAGAACAGATTTCAACGTAGTGTACGTTTCTTTCGCTAAAGCAGCATATGCGACAAGGATGGACGATCTTTCGTTATTATTATGTAACAGTACACCCTTCAGGCTTGTTTTGGAACCATCTATGAATAGTCTCCACTCGTCCGGTTTGTATGAAATATGAAGGTCATGAAACAAACCTCCAACATCACTGCAGAATGTAATGTCACCTTCAGTACTGAAATGGTTCTCAAGTTCTTTCTGACGATCCCGAAAAACTGACACTCGCACTGTTTCAGCTAGAAGGTTCCACTGCTGCAGTCGTGAGGCTAACACTTCAGCTTTACACTTCGGGAGGTCTAAATTCCTAATCAGATCACTGAGTTTACGTTGTGTGATTGTGTGTGTTTCGCTGGATGAAGATGGCGTAAATGAAGGATCAAGAATACTGGTGGATGGATGCACATCTTCGGCTGGATGTGTAGGATCAGCATTCTCGCTATCACTGCTTCATGTTGTTGCGTTTGGGGGAACAGGAACTGGCAGTCCTTGTCCATGAAGCACAGGGCGAATTAGAGATGGGATGTCAGGGTATTCGATATTTCTCTTCCTTTTGGTATTGATTCCTTTCTTCAAGGATGGTGTCATACAAAAATAGCAATTAGACACACGATTTGTGTGTTCACGCCAAATAGCAGGCACGCCAAACTTCATGGAGACGTTTTTCCCATGCATCCAAGCATTTAGTACGGAAGAACACGACGTACAACACACGTGTGGAGCATAAGATTTGTCTTGGTATCCCACTCGACAACCGAAATAAAATGAATAGGCTTTCCTTACTGCATCAGTAAGTGGTCGCCTTCTATTACCACAAATAGCGTCTGCACAAATGTAACAAAAATTATCAGGATTGTTCTTGCAAGTGCGGAGCATTTTCATGAAAACCGACACTCGTTCAAATTACACAAATACTCACAGTTTAATTCAAATACTTTACTATATATACATTAACCACCAACCACCTCGCAACCAAGACACATTACAGTACAGCAAAAGAGAGCGCGGACACACACACGCACGCCGCCAACAAGTTTCAGCCTGTCGAATGATCAGGTGATTGGATCGTGGGCACATGAGTGAGCTTTACGCAATGTTGCCAGATCCAACAAGTGCATCTTGCTTAACGACGGCAGCAAAACCGTTGTTACATTTCTTTGTATACTGCTATTATAACAACGCAATTCATTTGTTCCCTAAGTATGTGTGACATTTACCCCTTCGAAATTTCTTCACAATACGGTCATCCCATGGGAAAAACATTTTTTTGTGTGGATGTCAATAGAATATAAATTGTTGATGTCAATGTATATTTTATGATTATATTTATCCAAGGATTGCCAGTGCCGTTGTTTATTGCAGGATTGCCAGCTGTAGGTAGAAAAAGTCGGAATTTTGCAGAAAGGGAACTTTTCGTGCAATATTTCAGTACATAAAATCCCCCACCCCAGTATCTACCGAAATGATAGTTACATTGTCTGAATGTATTGTCCTATAGTTCTGTTCGGCATACGGAAGTCAATATTACATTTTTAATGTACATGTTGTAAAGGTAGGGAAAATTTCGGCATTTCAAAAGAAAGAATAATATTCTTTTACAGTTCGGCTCGCTTCGATCATGACGACATTTGCAGAAAACATTCCCAATATTGACAGATTACTTCTCAAACATAAATTATAATTTTACCATAGCAGGGTTGCCAGTAAAAAACAAAAATTCGGATTTTCCTCTAAAAAAAGGATATTTTCGAATATATGGGTATATAATTTCCCAACGGTACCGGTTACCGTAACGATTGTTAAAGTTTCAAAAAATACGGTCATCGTCGAATACAAAGAGGTATAACACATTTCGCAACGATAAATAGGGACGTAACTATACGTTCCTGAGTAAAACCTAACAAATGTGAAAAAAATGATTTTTAGGTAAATTCCCTATTTACTGGCAACCCTGAGCTACCAGCTAATTATAAGTGTGATATTCGTGTTCAGCGCCTCGAAATCTATAAAGATTGGCTACTTTCGTTTCTGTAAAAAATAAAAAGTTAAAATTTGTTGACCAGTGTTATTATTTCTTTATTTCCAGAAAAGATTATGCCAACCCCACATAGTGCTGCAATGACCAGTTTAGAAACTTAAGAAGACAAAATAAGAAGAAGAGAAAATAAAAAAGTGTACTATATTTCTAGTGCGTGTCCAAACAATAAATTGATAAAAAAGATGGCACACATGTGATGATTCTGTCAATGTGACGCTACTAGAACTTTATCAAGAGGAAAAAGAAAGAAAACGTGTAGATAAAACGATTTTGAGGGTAAAATGGGACTTAAATGGTAAGTGTATGCGAAAAAGTGTGAAATGATAAAAAAAAAAGGAAAAAGAAAACAAAGAAGAAAACAAATTCTGAAGGATGAGGTGATTTTTGGACTTCCTTAAAAGCCGAAATGAATTGAAAAAGAGAAAATTGTAAATAATATATATTAGAAAATAAAAGGAAAAAGAATTTAAATTAGCTGTAAATAAAATTTGATGTTTTACTTTAATAAAATGTGAACCATGTTTTAAATTGGTACATCTAGAAAATATGATTTGTTGTTTACGCTTGAAGAAGCAAGATGTATTGTTGGGGTGTTGCTCTTTAACCGTAAACTGAAATTCTAACTTGTTGTTTTCAGGATTGAGGCTAAAGGAGAAACATTTAAATTTCTTGTGGATAGAAGTCACTTGTTTTAATGTGTGTTGCTCTTTACCTGTGAACTGAAATCCTAATTTGTTGTTTTCAGCACTGATGCTAAGAGAGACAAACATTTACCGTAAAGAAACAAATACACAGTTTATCGTCCTACAGTTATTTGATATTGCATAACTTATATAAAACCACTTTTAAGATATATGGGAAAAATTCACACACAAAAAATAATAATAATGTGATGCTGTACTTTTCATTTTTATGTGTTATTTTTCTAAAGCAATTATGTCAGGTTAGAAGAACATGTATCTTTTCTGTCACTTGTATCCTTCTTTTACTCACAAATTCAATGGGTTTCAGGATGCATAATGACTCACTGATAGAACGTTCATCCACATTGTCATTCCATCACCTATTATTCCTTCGTCATTCACTTGTCTTAATCATGTGTCCTCATACCGAAAACGGGCAAACTTGTGGGACGTTAAATCGAAAGATTTCATCTCTCTCTCTCTCTTAATGGGTATTATCAGAATTTCTGTTCATATAATAAAATAAATATTTAAAGATTTACGATTCAATATAAGCTTTTAGATGTATTGGACCATACTGGACGTTTACACGCACGTTTCCTTTTCCTTATAAGAAATACTACTTTTTCCGTTTCTTCTTCTTCTTCTTCCGCTTTTTCTACGTCGTTTTCTGCAAATGATTTCCGATGTATTTTCTCCCTTAACGATGATGCTAATGGTGATGCTTTAGATCGTCGTGTAATTTCCAAAGTAGCAAAGTAGATGGTTAGGATTAGAATGGTTTTCACAAAACTACGTTAGTGTTTGTGAAAATTTTGGTATTTTTTTGTTCTAGTATGTATTTAAAATAACAGTGTCGTAATAATACATTTTAAGTTGTCATGGATAATCGATGCCCTGCAGCGAGTAGAAAAGGGTTGCGGAACATTGCTCTACTACACTAAATATCCATCTGAAAGAATAAGTCGTTGCTAGCTCGAAGGTAAGGTGTTACATCCCACGGTTATACAGGTTAGGCTAAAGGAGACGATGATGGTGAGACATGAATGAAAATGGTCAAATAAAACTTGGAACGACGAAAAACCCACGCACACCATGTTTATTCACCACAAAGTTCACTTGTCATGACCTGGGATTGAACCAAGGACTCCATGCACGAAATTTGAAGGTTTTACCAGTGATCTACCGTGCACATATTTCGTATTAGGATGAAAATAAAGAGAATAAGACGAGACATTTGCTTCCAGATTATTTATTATTTTAAGATGACCAATAGTAAGTGTAACGGACCAAATTTTGGCCTCGCTCCGTTACAGACATTTTAGCGCTTCACTAAATAGTGTCATTTCATCTCCCGTAATAGTTATTTACATAAGAAGAAAAATTTAACTTGGAGAATTATTGTTTATTTCCAAAGATGTTTTATGTTCAGAAAGGCCATAAATCTATATCATTCTAGAAGAGATTTCGTTTATTTTAACATTTAAAATTAGACTTATTATTTAATCTATTTCCTTAAAATTATGAATATCTATATAAATCTGATTATTGTAATATTCTACAATATAATTATGTCCGTTTTCGACTGTTATAAATATATTTATGATGTTAGGTTTATAATCCAACATATTAGAAGAGAAGAAAAGAATAGATATACTGTTGTTGATTGAAAATTGTAAGATAAGAAAAAAAAGATCTAATTATATAACGACGAACTGAACATAGTGGAAAACGTTAAATTTGTGTAGTTCACTGATTGATAAATCTTGAGAAAGTTTGTATATTCCTGTTAATGATTATTATTGATCAGTGTCCTGTGTATTTCTTGTGATATGAATAAGATGGAAGCTATGTCTGAATAAATAAGTTTCGGGTCACCTCAACTACTTCATCTCACCTTACGATGTGCTAAGTGATCATCTAATACGTACTTATATATGCATGCGTTCGTTTGTAAATTAAACAACAAATGCAATTAAGTTAATAAAATGCATATAATATGATCTATTTGTGATGACGTCGAAACTGTATTTTGTTTTGTTAGTTGAGGCTTGAAGTAGTGTACCGTAAATTTGTATATTGTCTGATATGTATGAGATGGCTGATATGAATATAGAGTCGACGAGTGGTTGTATATATATGGATTCCACCTATAAAGAATATTTTGAGTTCGAGCCAAATGTATGCCGAACTGAATCAAGTGGAAGTTGGTGTTAGAATCCCGAATAATAGTAATCACAATGTTGACCTAATCTTAAGGATCGCCACTACACATATGTATACAGATAGTTTTTAAAGATGAATGTACTCGTCTTTGCAAGTCTACTCCTATATAGTTTACGTCATTGACAATCTATTCCTTTAAAAAAACGCTGTATATGTTAAACCGCCATAATTGCCTTCAGGGGTTCCAATCCAGAACGAACCAGGAAACGCGATATCCGAAAACAACTTCTATATTTTTTGAATTCTTATAAAATGGCGACCCAGCCAGGATCGTCGCTAGAGGGCGCTGAGACACTTCAGTGACATTCTTTGATGTTGGCTATCCGATGTTGATTGGTAAATTTTACTAAATGGAATTTTCAAGATCTTTAGCAAAATGGTGAGTGAAAAGTCGTTGGGGGACCTGACTTACAAAAGAATGACGCGTTCAAAAGTTAAGCAGACTGTTTCTGGGAATATTGAAACCCAGATCCAATTCGGATGTAATTGTGATCCTCGGAGATCTGCAAATGAACTCACAGTGAAATGTGATAAGTGTAGTAATATTTACCACCTAGACTGTTTAGATTTGGAACCAGAAGAATATGAACAGTTAGCTAAGCATGAATGCCCATGGGTATGTGAGAATTGTCACCTGATTGTACAGTCTGATGAATCAATGTTGCCAGTACAGGTCATTGATAGTGAAGGTTCCGGAACTGAAACAGCATTAGCTGGAAGTCCGCAAGTGACGGGTGAATTGCGAGTGCTAATGAAATGGCTGGATGAGAAATTTTCCGAATTCGCTGGCATGAAGACCTTAATGGAGAGATAAAAAGGAACCAGGATGAAACCAGGAGAGAGATCAAGGAATGGAAGGAAACGGAGAAGAAGGATACTATCAAATTCAGTGAAAGGATGATATTAAAGTCAGGCTTCAATAAGAAAACTTGTTCAGAGGTATTGAAAGAGGTTAAGGGACAGTGTGAAACTAGAAACCCATGGATGATGAAGAAGGAAGATAAGAAGAATTTATGTGAGAGAGCCTGTGAAACACAAAGAACAAAATTGCTAACTTCAGTGAGACTGACACTCCGAAAGAGAACAAGAAAAAGATGGTATGACATTGTTAAGAGATGTCGAAGGAGGAAGAGAAGCGGAATCCGAGAAAATCCGTGGAAGGAATTGAACCGTAGTCGAAACAGGCAGAAAATAAAATCTAAAAGGACATGTATGTTTTCGAAGGAAGAAGGGAGAGAAGTCGGGAAAAAACAGCACGGTGTCTGGAAGAAGAAAGGACGACACTGGAAAGGAAAACCAATGAAGAAACGAAATAGGAAGAAGTCTGCTCTATCTAAATATGAACATAAATGGAGAAAACAGAAAGCTAGGGGATGCAGTTGCTTGAGAAATAAGACGGACATTGAAAAGTTAATAGCAGCTGTGAACATTTTGAGAAGACTGGTTTGGTACTGTGTACAGAAGAGGAAAAGAAAGAAAAAAGTACATATGGCGAGATGTAAAACTTTGTAAATAGTGTTAATATAATATGTAGATAACTCGTCTATTCAAGATGTAATTATGTAAATAACGGTAGGAACTTCGTAGATGAATCTAATTTAAATTCTATTATATCTAGTCAAGTATAATATGACATCAATGTGGTCTAACACATGAGTAGAGATTGAAGTAGAAATTGTCAAGTCAATTAGTGAAAAAGATGTAGTAGATGGTAGGATACTTGATTACGTGTTATTTAAGGTAAACCGCAATGATGAAATCTTTACTTACTTGTATTGTATGTAACTTACGTAGGTTAGGGATTGTAATGTAGGTTAGGGATTAGGAATTACGGCTTAAATTAATTATTGTTGTTTTCTTAAACAAATGATAATTCGAGATATTGCCAGTTTCTCTGAACTTAGGTTAACCCTTTAATGCCCAATGTAATTCAGAACGAATGAAACTTTGAAAAAAAAATTATAAAACATTATTTTATAATTTTTTTATGATGGGCCGGCAAATCTGTAACGGACCAAATTTTGGCCTCGCTCCGTTACAGACATTTTAGCGCTTCACTAAATAGTGTCATTTCATCTCCCGTAATAGTTATTTACATAAGAAGAAAAATTTAACTTGGAGAATTATTGTTTATTTCCAAAGATGTTTTATGTTCAGAAAGGCCATAAATCTATATCATTCTAGAAGAGATTTCGTTTATTTTAACATTTAAAATTAGACTTATTATTTAATCTATTTCCTTAAAATTATGAATATCTATATAAATCTGATTATTGTAATATTCTACAATATAATTATGTCCGTTTTCGACTGTTATAAATATATTTATGATGTTAGGTTTATAATCCAACATATTAGAAGAGAAGAAAAGAATAGATATACTGTTGTTGATTGAAAATTGTAAGATAAGAAAAAAAAGATCTAATTATATAACGACGAACTGAACATAGTGGAAAACGTTAAATTTGTGTAGTTCACTGATTGATAAATCTTGAGAAAGTTTGTATATTCCTGTTAATGATTATTATTGATCAGTGTCCTGTGTATTTCTTGTGATATGAATAAGATGGAAGCTATGTCTGAATAAATAAGTTTCGGGTCACCTCAACTACTTCATCTCACCTTACGATGTGCTAAGTGATCATCTAATACGTACTTATATATGCATGCGTTCGTTTGTAAATTAAACAACAAATGCAATTAAGTTAATAAAATGCATATAATATGATCTATTTGTGATGACGTCGAAACTGTATTTTGTTTTGTTAGTTGAGGCTTGAAGTAGTGTACCGTAAATTTGTATATTGTCTGATATGTATGAGATGGCTGATATGAATATAGAGTCGACGAGTGGTTGTATATATATGGATTCCACCTATAAAGAATATTTTGAGTTCGAGCCAAATGTATGCCGAACTGAATCAAGTGGAAGTTGGTGTTAGAATCCCGAATAATAGTAATCACAATGTTGACCTAATCTTAAGGATCGCCACTACACATATGTATACAGATAGTTTTTAAAGATGAATGTACTCGTCTTTGCAAGTCTACTCCTATATAGTTTACGTCATTGACAATCTATTCCTTTAAAAAAACGCTGTATATGTTAAACCGCCATAATTGCCTTCAGGGGTTCCAATCCAGAACGAACCAGGAAACGCGATATCCGAAAACAACTTCTATATTTTTTGAATTCTTATATAAGAAGCGAGATAAATCTATAAAATCTAACAAGATGTACCTTTCGAATTCAGAATTTAATGCTAAAAAGAAAATATTTCAGTTTAACGTATCACTATTATGTCAGTTATGCTAAGGGAGACGTATGACTAAGGCAAATTAAGGATTAAATAATTAGTAGAATGAGAATGTGTGAGTAGGCCATGAAAACCCACAGACACGATGCTGTTCCCCACAAGCTTACTTGTTCGGAGTTCGAACTAAGGACCGCATGCACCAGCCGTAAGCATTCTGCCACAGTGTAGGACAACTAGTAATAAAATTCTTAAAGCCTTTCCCGCTCGTCTGCGTAACGTCGTCGTACTTCTCTGCGAACGAATACAGATTATGACAAAAACACTTCTCAGAAACAAGACACGTTTATTACTCGTTCGCAACGGCAAATGTTATGACATTGCATTCTTCTTCTTCTTTATTCACTCTCTCTCTCTCTCTCTCTCTCTCTCTCTCTCTCTTTCTTTCTTTCTCTTTCTTGATACAGAAAGGAATTAACATCCAAACCTCAAACTAATCTTGCATTTTATGCGTATTTTTTCACACTACAAAGCGCTGTGAAGTTTTAGCTTTCCTAAAACTTGTTAAAAGTGAATTTCATTTCTAATTAACACATCTTACATGGGGTCCGGCTTCGATCCTCGATGAAAGAGAGAGAGAAAGAGTACTGAACATTTGAAATCAATATAGTGATTTGAAATGAGGAGCTTCTAACAATAAATGTCATATAATATAATACATGGGGACACAAGTACGCTTTCTCATTCAACGTTTTCAAAAAAAATCATGAAATACAATATTCACTTTAGCAACTAGGGGAAGAGTTCACTCCCTAATCCAGCAGCTTCACTCTTTCTCTCGTTTTTGGAGGGAGGGGAGGGTGGATTTTGTGTCAACAACAAAGCAGATATCACTGCTACGGCTATTTCATCCTCTTCGGATGAAATCATATTCTAAAATAGAAAAACAATAGTATTTACAATTACGACAGTTGATTGCTCTGTGCGTAACACATTTTTAAGTGTTTTTCGTCTCTTTAATTCAACCACCACGAGAGGCTTTACTGGTAAAGCCTACCTAGTTTTAAGCTTCGTCTAACTGTAAGACCCCTACATCACCTTAGAATAAAAGAAAATCAATGGAAGTTTGAGTTAAGCAACACTGTCAAGTTCTAACCTGGGATGAGAACTTAGTTCAGATCCGTGTGAGACGGGCTTGAGGAGGAGAGTGGAGTGGGAATTCCTATACACCTATACTACACTTACATTTTTTTACATTTACACGTACACACATCCCCTTCTTTTTTAAACATTTTGTTCTTTTTTTTTATTTACATTTCCAATTTCCTCAAACTTTTTGCCCTGTTAAACTTGGCTTTCAGTCCTCTTTCACTGTCTGAACTTCTTTTCCGATTTTGACCTTTTCCTGACATTGACCTCTTTCCCGATTGTGTCTTGTATTTTATTCGATTTTGTTCCTGCTCACAAATCCTCCGTGTGTTGTAGCACACAGGACTCTACTGCTGGTGCACCTCCTATATGAACGATACTGGTATAAAGACAAGATAAGACACAACGAAGGCGTTTAACGTGTTGAGTTTGTTTGATTGCAAGTGTTTTATAGCTTCTAATAACGTTCTTGGAAGTCATTTCATTTACACTGGCAGCATAAAATAAATAGAAGTATCAAGCGTAGTTGGAAACTCGTATTAAATGTGAAGTCATAATGGCTGATGAGGCATTTGTTAAGTTGGAATTTATGTGCAAAGAAGAAAGCGAATATGGGTTTCCTCAAGAAGTTCCAATTGAAGGGAAAGGCTGGACATACGAACTGATAACTGACAACAAAGAGTTAATGTTATCTACTACAACGGAAAGGCAGCAAACAATGGAGAAGGTTGTAGTTACGTATTCTACGGATGTGAAGTTAGACATTGATACGGTAAAATCAGATTCTTCAGTAGAAGATTCTGGATGTGAAAATAGTATAGAAACACCAAGAAAAATAGGGGTTAAAGAAATTTGCGCGTCGCACTCTAATGAATCCAAACAATTAAAAACAGAAAGTTTAAATTCAGTTGGGCCTGAAAGGTAATTTTAAAATTTCTATATAGTAATTGGTTCAGATTGATAATATGTTTATTTGAATTCGGATATTTTAAAGGTAGAAAGCAATATTTCGAGAGAAATTGTTAGGTATGAGAGATACCTCGATCGTAGATTAATAAGTTACAATATGCAAGTCCCACGGCACACAGACTATCTGTACACTAAAACACAAGAAATCGGCAACACCCATACAAATCTTAGGCAGTTTGTATCTCGATGAAGTAAGGATTATTTTATTGTTGATTATACATTTCCCACGAATTCTTTCACATATATACAGTATAGGTAATCTACGATAGTGCTCCAATGGAATATTCTGCAAAAGAATACGTAGAATGACCGAAGAGGATCCAGTGATTTCCGAATTTCAACCGTGAAATGTGTTTTACTGGAAAAAAAATGGATGTTTGTGAATGTACCCACGATTTATCTCGAATGTGACCAACCATACTTTCCCGGAAGGCTTCCAAAGACATGAGCAGAAAACAGAGATAACTCCATACAAAAATTCATGTAGATTTATTGTAAGGATCCATACATATGCAGATTGCATACTTACCTCGTACACTGTTCACCAGAAAGGGTCCATCTACTTTTTCTTATAAAAAATGTTACAATCCGCGGGTTAATGACATCTAGTAGCATTGTTACATAAAAGAAATAGAGTATAAACTTCCAAAATGCAATTTGTAAACTCTGACGTGGATAAATCAGTAAGGTGTCGGCTTGTTGAATGAAACAACCCGGCTTCAAATGTTGTCTGCTACCCAAACTACCCACTTTGGACTAACTATACTCAAACTCACGTTCACGACAAATCTTCGCCTTCACACTCACAAGATCATCTCGACATCACGCTTACTCGAACTCACGCTCACTTGAACTCTCACACACATCATCATTTCTATATTCCGCTCACTCGACCTCACGCTCACATCGCCAAACTAACGTCACGCTCACTCGAACTCACACATCATCTTGATATCACGCTCCATCTAGACATTGCGCTCACTCGACCTCACGCTCACATCTTTTCGACATCACACACTCGAACCCAAATCACTTTGGCATCACTCCCTCGAACTCACGTTCACATCGTCAACCCAACATCACGCTCACTCGACCTCACAATCACATCATTTCGATATCACGATCACGCTCACATCGTCGACCCAACATCACACTCACTCGAGGTCAAATTCATATCATTTCGACATTACACTCATATCTTCACCCCAACATCCAACACAACCTCACGCTCACAAAATCTTTTCGACATCACGCTCATATTACTAGTCCAACATCACGTTCACTCGAATTCATCACACAATAATCCGATATCCCGCTCACTCAAATTCACGTTGACCTCATTTTGACCTGACTTTCACTTAAGGAGACTTTGAAACCCAGGAACTAATTTACACGCCTTCAAGTTCCAACGCAGCTGATACCTTATTTGTACGGATGATAACTTTATTCTTGAATTTGATTTTCGGGAAAATTATATCGAATAAGGGTGATTCCTTTTACGTGTTCATATTAGTTTTGAGTACATATATTTCTTTACTTTATCGAATGGAATACAAAAAGTAAAAGGAAAAAAAAACTTTGGTATTGAATTTCATTTTCAAGTTTGCATTGAATAATTTCCATTTCAAGTGTAAACTACATTATATAGAGTTTCAAAGGTAATGTCGCTGCTATAACCTGAAATGATCTTAGCTATGAATATATTTCTATATAAAATTCCTTTTCATAATTCTTAATTATTCCTAAATTTTAAATTCCGAAAACTGTTCATTAGTGTTGCTGTGAGACGAGAAATAAATTAGTCTCGTCTCATAGCTTTTTGTCGAACTCTTGTCTCGATTCTTGGATTCTTCTCAGTTTCGTCTCTACGCTCAGAACTGCTCTTATTGTTTCATTTTGTTAATTTTTGTCCTTATTTTGTTTCTAATTTAATCTAGTGTTTATCAGAATTCACGATGGGTACGATATAACAACATTTAAATCGTATTTATTATTGGAAGGTACAATGTAACTACTTTTGTATCTTAAACGCTGAAAAATGCTCTTCATTGTGTTTGGGCAATCACTTTATCAATTTGCAGGGTTTTTTTGTAGCTATGAATTATATAACACAAACAGTGGTTGAGATATAAAACTTGGTTGAACTGGTGTTCCCCACGAATCACAAGAAATTTCTCGTCTCCTCTGAAATTTCAAAATGAGCTCTCTCTCAGATGCGAAATTTCTCATCTCGAGAGGAGCACTAGTATTCATGAATAGACTTATGATTAGAGATTGAGCACTGTCTCGCCTGGTAAATCACCTGTAGAAACAAGCAATCATTGTTTTGTTAGTTTTGATTCTAGTAGGATGTTATTCTCGTAACTTCAATTTATTATATTCTTGCTATGTTAACTTCGTTCGTACCAGCGATTTTAGAATTGTCGTTTTCTCTTATTTATCACATTATATTGTACTTTCCATATATCTTCATGACCAAGTAACTACCCTTTGTGCTTTCTGTGGATGTGATTGCAGTTTGGATCCCATGACTAGTGGAGTACACAGGAATTTGTCAAGCGGAGTTCAAGTTCTTAAGTTTGTATAACTCCAAGCGTTTGTGTAAATATCGTATCTGAATATTGTAAATGTATATTTTTGCACATCATCTTGATTATAGGCGGGTTAAAGCCTGGAAATGCACTGACTTACACCATTGTCCAAGAATATATAAGACTTTCTAAATCAAGGATCCCACATTAAGCAGTAGATCTCTCGTGTAGGCTTGGTGCTGTAAAGTGATGTTAAAATCTAATCAATCAATCAACTTCAATTGAAAGTTAAACTTTGATACTATTAGATTATTTCTCGCCTGTTGAGGGCAAAGTGATTCAATGCCACATACATAACTTATAGATGGCAGCAAAACCGTATTGAATCGCATCACGATGCAAATCATACACTAGAAGTTCTCATTTACCGTCCATTCTTCTTCCTTGATTGCAGTATTCACCACAGAAAATTACATTGCAAATATTGGTAAATCATTGCTAATCTTGTCACTATTTCATAGGTTACTCGTAGCTATAAGGTTAATGTACGGTCTTTTAATACGGGAGACCGGGTTCGGATTTCACGTCAAGCTGCAGATCTATTTTTTTTTCATTATCATGAAAGAAGTTTGTAAAGCATGTAAGAGGGGAGACGATATGCGACACTTAAGAGCAATGTCTGGTAGTCTACAATGCCTTCGAGTGTAATATATTCTGAAATAATATATATACCAGCTGACTGAGAGAGAAGTTTGAACTGGAAATTGTCTCGTAAGTATATTGCTACACCCCCGCTGCCTTTACCCGTTCTGTTGTTTGTAAGGAGATGGAAACCTGATAAACGAACAAGGCTGTTTGAGAACAAATCCTGTAGTTAAGACTCAGAAATAAGTACTGCATACATATGTTTAAAAGAGGGCACAATGCTTTCAATTTCCACAAAATGTGAAAGAAGGCTTCGCCCGTTGAAATGAACAGTGCTAAAGTTGCCTTCAGCAAGCTCTGATCTTTGGTCACAAAGGGTGGTTTCCAAAAGGGAGGGAAGAATGTCATTGTCACTCTCCATCAGGGTGGAATTGTTAAGCTCACTGAAACACAAATTAAAGTTGCCATGTTTATGTTGGCGAATGTATCACACACTATCATATTCCCAGAAATGAGAAAATAGTATAAAAAATACGTCATGTAATTTATACCGGAATTCCTTCCCACTACATATATACAAAGCAATCGATAGTTGTACTTAACAGAATATTCATCAAATACAAACAAGACAAAACACCGTGATACTAGTGAAATAACAACACGAACACGCACACGCAGAAAAAAGCTTTTCCTCCCGACACTGAATATACAAGCTACACAACAGCACACCCTATAATATATTTGACACATAAATAGGATGCAGTAAACTCTGTACACGAAAATTGTAAGTAATTCAGACATCACTAGCTGTTCAATAATAAGGAGCTGAAGTACATATAGAAATTGAGAGTTTTATTGTTATATATGTTAAATGCACTGAATTATGAAAATGATTCACAAGATTAGCAACAAAGCAGGAAATAAACTGAAGAGAAACATACTGGTAAAAAGTTTTCATAGTTATTCACACGACATGCTACCATATTACACCTAAATATTCTCAATCTAAGCAAAGCTACTAACATAATCATTATAAAATTGAAAGTCACTGTTTGTGACATTTAATTTCTGGAATCGCCCAACCGATCTCGATCAAGTTTTCAACATAGATTAGATTCTGATCTCGAAGTGTTCTATCTATTCACTTGACGCTAGAACTTAGGGTGGGAGGAAGGCGAGATATTCAAAAATCAACATATATATATATATATAAAGTATGTGTGTTTGTGACTTAATAAATCTTGAACCACCCAACCTATTTCGATGAAGCTTTCAACATAAATGGAGTTCGGGCCTGGGATATTTTGTATCATTTCACTTTGACGAAGCAACTTACGAAAGGTTTAAAAAAAAAGATTAAAATGAGCGATAGTAAAGACGAATCTATAGTTTTCTGGGTGGCTGAGGAGAAGGGTGACATTTCCTACGCAATTTAAAGCCAAATAGAGCCCCGCACGTTGTGAGAGGGGATATATATATAAGAAAGCTCGATAATAGTGCCGAATCCATAGTTTTCGGATCGCTGAGATGAACAGTGACACTTGCGATGTTGTGCACTGTAACTTGGGGAAAGGGAAATATTTAAAAACGATCGAAAATGACCAATATCAGTGTCGAATTCATAGTTTTCGGGGTTGCTCAAATGAATAGTAACACTTGCGATGCCGTGCCTCGCAAAACGAGGTAGGGGAAAATATTACTGTCGAATCCATAGCTTTCGGGGTTGATGAGATGTATAGTGACACTTCCGATGCTGTTTAAATACAAACTCAAAACCCACCAGTACTCCTAAGGGAGGTGGTGACATGCACAAATAATTAAAATGTCCAATATTAGTGTAGATTTTACAGTTTTGGGGTTCCTAAGTTAATTGGAGACAGATTTCGAGTTTTTATGTCCAAAATGAAACCGCTCCCCGTGCGAAGAACTGGTATTATACTAGTGCTTAATGTTTTCATGTTTCACTACAATAATGTCCCCGTCCAAGTGTTCTTAAACTCAAGCAGAACTCGTGTTAATTTGTATTGTTGAAAACAGAACAAAGGCCCTTATGAATACGAATTAATTTATTTCCTTCTAGTTTATTTTTATTTGCGAACATTTTAACTCTTTCCTAATAGTTGGTAAATTTACCTATGATAGGTCTGATTTTGCCTGGGCCATGGGTGCCAACACGATGGCTACGACAAACATCACTTGGTGAAACTTTAACATTCATTTTCTTCCTGAACGGTGAGATTACTGATTCTTTATTATATTTATCTTCCTTATGCGGTACACCAAAAATGCGTACATATATTCCTTCGTGAGTAATTTCCTACTGAACTACTCTGTCATATAGATTTGAAACTTCTGCAGTAAGATAGTTGATAGTATATTTTTCTTCAGCTTCTGTTTAGTCATGCATTACTTCTGTACGCAATTTCAAAAGATATTCAATTCGTTGTCCTACAAGATTTGTTACGATTTCTATACTATAGAACAAACATTATATAGCACAAAAATATTGAATAGAAAACAATATATATATATTTATGCACATTATTTGTGCAAACCGAACGTTATTTGATATTCACCAAGTATTCAAAGTTTCGTAATTCTGTACACTTTTACAGTTGATCCACAATTAAAACTTAATTGAAAGAATGATTTCATTTCATTTCATTTTATTTATCCTCCATTCTGTACAAACTTGGAAATAATTTTCCGATAGTACATGGCATTCGTCATAGTTAATTGATGCAGTACATAAATTACACATATTTGTTAAACATAATTCATACTTTTATACATTACAATAATTTGAAATATCATTATACCAATACTACAGCATACCTTATACATAAATGAACCTATCTTGTTACTTTGCTACTACTATTTACATTGCGACTATTTAATTGATTATATTCATCTACTGTATAGAAGCAATGTGACAATAGGTATTCTTTTAATTTTCTTTTGAATGTAACATTAGACTTGATTACCTTTAATTTGTTTGGTAACTTCTTGTATAGCATAATACCAGCATATTTTACTCCCTTTTCGTACATTGCTGTTCTATGATTTGGTGGATGAAAATTAGTCTTTTTTCTTATGTTGTATCCATGTACGTTACCGTTTGTTGTGTACTCATTTATATTGGATCTTACAAATTCTATTAAGCAATATATATACAAACATGGTAAAGATAGTATAGCTAGTTCTTTAAAATATTTCCTACAGGACTCTCGGGGTCCTACACCAGCTAGGATTCGTACAACTCTTTTTTGAAGAACAAATATATCTCTACTTTTTACAGTATTTCCCCAAAATATTTGGTCTAGGAATTAATTCGTGCGGGTGGACAAGAGATGGCGCAACGAACGGAGCGTCCCACAGTTCCGTGTATCCACACATGTGTTGCAAACCCCTGTCATCGCGTATCGTTCGTAGTATAGGGCAGTGGATTAAAGCGTCAACAACACCAGTTTGTAGTTAAGTGAACATGGCGCAATTTGTGCCTGATAAAGTGTTTTTGCGGGGTGTCCTGCTGCATTACTTTAACATGCAGAAAAGTGCGACTGAAAGTCATCGTATTTTGGTGGAAGTGTATGGTGACCATGCTCTAGCTGAGCGAACGTGTCAGAAGTGGTTTGCACGGTTTAGAAGTGGTGATTTCGGCTTGGCAGACCAAGAGCGAGCTGGACAGCCAAAAAAATTTCAAGACGAAGAATTGACAGCATTGCTCGAGCAGGATTCGTGTCAAACGCAGGAACAACTTGCAGCAGCATTAGGCGTTGATCAAACAACAGTCTCCAAACGCTTGAAAGCCATGGGAATGATTCAAAAGATGTCACATTGGGTTCCACATGAATTGAAAGACAGAGACGTTGAAAGACGAAAAACCATTTGCGAATTGCTGCTTCAACGACAGAGCAGAAAGGGGTTTCTGCATCGAATTATTACGGGTGATGAGAAGTGGATCCATTACGAGAACCCTAAACGAAAAAAGGCCTGGGTGAAACCAGGTGAGCCAGGTCCATCACAACCAAAACGAGATATTCACTGTGCAAAGGTTATGCTGTGCATATGGTGGGATATGAAAGGTGTGGTGTACTATGAGCTGCTGCAACCGGGTGAAACTATGAATGGAGAACGTTATCGACGACAATTAATGCGTTTGAAGCAAGCTCTGGCCAGAACACGACCAGAATGGGAGAACAGACATGATAAACTTATTGTTCAACATGATAACGCTCGCCCACATGTCGCAAAACCGGTCAAAACCTATTTAGAAAATGTCGGATGGGAAGTTTTACCCAACCCGCCGTATTCACCAGACGTTGCTCCTTCGGACTACTACTTGTTCGATTGCATGAACAACGATTTGATTGGGCAGCGGTTTACTTCTTCAGAAGATATCGAAACATGGGTCTCTGACTGGATCGCTTCCAAGGATGAGGACTTCTTTCGCCACGGAATCCGTACACTGCCTGACAGATGGGCGAAAGTGGTGGCTAGCGATGGACAATATTTTTCTTAAGGTATTTATGTATTTTGTGTTTGTACTACAGCTTCAATGTGTGCGTACCAACCGCACGAATTAATTCCTAGACCAAATATTAATCCATATCTTAATGTAGATTCAAATGAGCAGTAATATAATATTTTTGCTGTATTTCGGTTTATAGTATTTTTGATGGTTTGTACGGCAAAACACATTTTTCTTAACCTATTCGCAATTTTTTCTATATGATAATCCCATTTTAAATTTGCTGATATATGTACACCTAAAAATTTTACAGAACTAACTTGTTTTATTTCGTTTTCTCCTATTTTTATACTTCCGTTATCTAGATTGTTGTTTGTTAATTTAAAGCTTATTGACAAGGTTTTTTCTATGTTAGTATTTAACCGTTGATGGTTTTCGCCTGTTATTGGTACACTTGTGTCATCCGCGAATATTGTGGCTTTTGCAAAGTTTAAATTATCCGGGAGATCGTTTATATATATCAAAAACAGTAATGGCCTAAGAATTGATCCTTGTGGTACGCCGCATTTTATTTTGTTCCTTGTAGATGTGAAAGTAGTTAATTTTGAATTTTTCCCATCTACCCTAGTTATTTCCACCACCTGCATTCTATCTGTCAAATATGAACGAAACCAGTTTCTTATTACTCCTCTTATTCCACATTTCTGTATTTTATATAAAAGTTCTCTACGAGGCACTAAGTCAAACGCTTTTGTAAGGTCTAAAAACAATCCTACGCACTTATTTCTTTTATCTAGTAGTTCGCTTACGTAATTCAGATATTGGCAAATAGCGGTTTCCGTTGATTTTCCTTGAATACATCCATGTTGATCTTTTGAAATTGTTCCAGTACTTTGTAAATACAGTGTAACCTGTTTGTTCATTGCTAATTCTAATATTTTCGCAAATGTTGTAATAAGAGAAATCGGTCTATAGTTACTGATATCCATTTTATCTCCCTTTTTATAAATTGGTTTGACTTTGGTAACCTTATTTATCAGGAAATACTCCTGTTTGGAAAGAAAGGTTTATTAAATATATAAAACTTCAGCTAGAGAACTGTTTACAACTTTTTTGATAACCGCAGGAGGTACTTCATCACTGCCTGCTGACCATTTATTTTTCATTTGATTGATAATTTTCATTACGTCGGTTATATATACAGGATATATATACATTGAATTTAGATTATTTCTTATGTTAACTTTCCCAAATTGGTTGCTATTTTTGTGTTTGTCATATATTCTACTTAAATTTGTGTAATAAGAATTGAATGTGTCTGAAATCATTTGTGGGTTATGAATTACTTCATCATTGAGTTTTATTTCAGTAATATTTTCTCTTGTTTGATTTATTTTTAGTTCATTATTTACTAATGACCACAACGCTTTGGTCTTATTAGACGAATGCTGTACGAATGCTATAGTTTCGTTGTGCATTTGTTTTGCTGCTATAATTACACTTTTATATATATTTTTATATTTCTTGTAATATTTTTCGAATGCTTCAGTAGTATTTCCTTCCTTCCTTAACAAGTTTAGTGTTTTCATTTTTTGACTGGAAATTTTAATACCCTGAGTACACCATTGTTTGGAAGCTCTTCTTTGCAAACTAACACTCTTTTTGGGAAAAGCTACATTGAAATAGTAACTAAAGATATCAAGAAAAACGCTCCAGGCTTCATTTACGTCATTGTGCAAAAATACTTCTTCCCAATTTTCATCTTTAATTAGCATTTTAAAGTGCATAATATTATTTGTATTGAAATTCCGCCTATATGCGTGTATATTGTCTTGTTCCCGTTTTAAAGACGTACTTTTATTTATTGGTACATTAATAGTGAAGAGTTGACCGAGATGGTCAGAAAACCCAGTGTTTACTACTCTACATGACTATTTAATATTAAGTCTTTTATCAGAAGTTGATCTATTGCTGTTTTGCTATTTTCGGTTATTCTAGTAGGTGTTCGTACCATTGCTCTCAAGCCATACGTTTCTAACATAGCATTAAATTTAAAATCAATCTTTTCAGTTTTCAAAAAATCAACATTTATATCCCCTATTACTGCTACGTTTTTTCTTCTTTCTTGGTAATATCTAACAATTGTTTCCAGTTTGTTTGTGAATAAGTCTAAGTTACCGTCAGGTGTTCTATATACACATACTATAGCTAACTTTAATTGCAATAATTCTACTATGCTACTTTCAAAATGTTTATCTACATTAAAATTTTCAAATTTCGTATTTTTGTTTCCATCCAAGCCTGCTTTAACCAATATGCACGACCCCCCTCTGTTCATGTGACATCTACATGAATTTGCTAGTAATTTGAAACCTTCTACATGTAGGTACTCTATTTCATTTACCTTGTGCCAGTGTTCAGTTAAGCATATAATATCTACATCACATAAATCATCTAGCATCGCTATTTCTAACATAAGCCTTTTTTGAGTGTTCCACCCCTGCACATTTTGGTGATAGACTTTTATTGGAATTATGTTTGGTTTGTTTTGTTTGTGCTTATCATCACTAAAATATCATCTGATAATTTTTTTAAGCTTTTTGTTTCTCATTGGTTTCTGTTGTTTTTCTCCCTTCCCAAAGTTTGCACTTGGGTCGCTTAGAACCTTTGCACTTGAATCTTTACTTTTTACATTTGCACTTGAATCGTTACTTATTGCTGATACCTGGATATTTGTATCGGTCATTACTGGCATATTGGTCTGACCATCAGAGATGATTGGGGAATTAATTTCATGCAATGGCAGAGGAATTGGTTGCAGTTTGGTTTTATTTTGTATCATGTCTGATAGTGTTTTTGCCATTTTTTCTTTACCTATTTTATTTAGGTGAAGCCCATGTCTTGTGAAGCAAGATCTCTTTACATCGTCAACAAATGTACAGTTTGGGTCTAGCTTCACCCACTTCCTGAGTTTGTTATTTACTCTACATATTTCATCATTTACACAAGAGAAATTGGCTAGATTATGTCTATAAGGTATACCTACTACAATAACATTCACCCCTTTCACAGATTCTAAAAATTTACACATTTCTTTAAATATCTCACCCGATTCATTTTTTGCTACATCATTAGCTCCAGTCCAAACCACAAGATAATCACATTGTACTAAAGAATGACTTATGCTAAAGATATCTTTCGCCCTTGCACCCGGCTTTACTATACCACATACTTCATAGCCATTACCCAAAATATGTTTGATTTCTGGAGCACAATCACGACTATGGCTATCACCAATTATATTTACCTTGGGACGGTCTGCTGTTTCACTTATAATCGTTTTTTTACAGTAACACTGCTTGCAGTCTTTCTCAAGAATTGATTACCCTTCTTAACACTAGACAAATTTGAAAATGTTTCACTTCTGTACTCTTTTACTCGTTAATTTATATGGAGAGGATGTTTCTTTCCGCGATGGTTGAGAGCTAACTTCAGTCAGCTCTCCATTTGTATTAAAACATTTGATAGTAATGATCATTTTAGTTTGTCACATACCACATCAGAACGTAAAATCATTATTCTGGAATGAATAACAAAAACCCGTCGCCGCCGATTTCTGAATAATTTTGGTTATCACGTTCAAGTATATAGTTTTCGTTGTCAGACATAATTTAACAAGCCATCAATGAGGATCTTGATACAAATACGTGAATCCAAACGAACTATGGGAAGATATTGGGATCGCTTTATCCTCAGGGAAAACGATCGCGAAAAAAAATCAAATGACATTCCAATGATTCAAATATTATATTATTATTCTTTTCATTGCATTTTTGTTATATTAATTTATCGACAAATTAGTTGTTATTGTACAAAGATTGCACAGATTTCATTAAAAATATGAATTTCAACTGAGCTAGAGCTATTGAATTGCTTTGTTGATTTAATAGTGAACTATTTCAAGAAGGATGTATAGGAAAAAGTGAAGAGCTGTAATTGAAACTGAATTACAATGAATATTCAGATTATTCATAGAGATTGTTTAAAAGGTAGCAATTGAAACTACAAATGAAGGCACAATTCTTCATTCTACAGCGTAAACAATTACCCTCATGCTGAGTGCTTTTACACATATGTATTTCGCCAAGGATTAAAATATAGAGCTTTTTTCCATACGACGAATTTCTCGGTCATTTCAACACCTATATATACACCTATATTTATCTGTATATCGGGAACTGCTTTGACTGAGTGGTAGGAAGCTCGCTTTTCGTGCATGGATCCCCTGGTTCAATCGCAGCTCCTGACAACTGGGCTTTGTGGAGGACAAATATTGTGTGCATCAGTTTTCTCGGGGTTCTCCCGTTTCCTCCCACTTTCATTATTATGATATTGTCATTCATCTCATTCCCACCGTGTCCCTTATCCTTGGTGTATAATTGTGGGACGTTTAACAGTAAAAATATCGATTTAGTGGCAACATCAGAAAAGAGTGAAACTTTCGATTAATGTAGCGTTAGACCTCCGTTCGCCCTGAGAACATCACTATGCGACGTGGAATGGTATCATAGAAGTCTTAAATGATAGCAAATCGAATATCAGTTTTGTAAGAGAGGATAGATGCTAAAATCTGCTCCGGATTCGTGTGTTCAAAACGGACTACAGATATTCAATCATGTTTAAGCTCAGAGATTGGGTAGGCCGTACTTAACTTCATCTCAACGTTCCTCAAATGTTCCCGCAACAGTTTCAGTTCTGTGGACGGGCACATTATCATCTTTGTAATATAATGTCACTGCCCGGAAACATCTGAACCATAGGATGCACATGGTCCCCTTCCATGGTGACATAATCACACGAGATTCGCGACGGGGCCGGGTCAGGAGAGAACCCACTGGAAACCAGGATATTGCGACCCACAGCATCAAAGAGCCACTAATATGTTTCACAGTTGGATGGAGCCACTGCAGGTGATATGCTTCGTTGAATGTATGCGACATATAAACACGGACCGCTGTTTAAAATAAGATCCCATTAGGGTCTCGTGTTACCCATGAGACGATAATCGTCTGGAAAAGAATACGAGATGTGATCTTTAAAATTCGAGACGAGATGAGAAGCATTACATTTTTCATATCTTTTTCGATATATTCAAGGAGTTGGACAACAGCTATTGTAACTTAACCTTATATCTCAAACACTATTTTAGTCTTATACGATTCATAGTATAAAGAATATAAATTGATAAAGTGATTGAAAAACATAACTAGGAACATTTATAAACATTTAAAGAGATGCAAATCATTACAGAATATACTCAAATTATAAATATGATTTAAATGTTCTTATATCACACCCTTTATAGACCTCTCGTGACGTTGAAACATTCTGATACGTCTAGATGAAATTAAGAAAAATAGAGCCAAATTTTGCATATAAATTTACAAAACAAAACAAGAAATTCCTTTTAAGGATCAAGTCGAGACTAGAAAAATATCTTCAAGAATCGAAATATGAATCTTCTATAAAATACCTCGCCTCACCTCGTGGACAAACTACTTCCGACCATGTCACACATTTGAGTAATCAGTAATCATGCAAGACCGCCGCCCCATTTGTCGTGTTAAAGCGGTACCTTATTGGCAGTTTGGCTGTCGAAACTTGTGTACTACTATGAGCAAAATAAATGACGCGTCTCTTTATTTTGAAGTTTTTTGATAATATTTCCGTCTTCTTTATAAGTTCCAAATTTCGAAAGGTTTCCCCTGCAGCAAATGTTAATAACAAACCCGATTTTAATATTTGTATTAGATATTAGCTTAAAATAAATAAATTAGAAGCAAAAAACATTAAATCGACCGAAATTACAAAAATTACCAACTCTGCTAAAGTGGGAAATTTTCAAGAACGCGAGGGAATTCTGCAGTTCAACACGAAGCAGCGACATCTACATCATTGAGAGAAATGTGGATTAAATCTACAAACGACATTTTTAACGAAACATTTCTAGTATGTATTATTAGTGCATTATCTGCAAACTCCAAATATATGAATCTATGCCAAGTATTAACGTACGAGAGTTTATAGTGGAAATTACCTATGGAAAAGGACGAACTGGTAGCATGATCGCAATGAAAAGTCGTCTTTACCGTAGAACAGGTTCAGTTTACGTAAGAAAACAAATAGCTCAGTTAGATAAAACAACGAGTCTGAATGCCGCAGGTAGCCCAGTAATAGTGCAATTGTCATTTTTATTACTAGGGTTATTATATTTATTTTTTTATCTGGGAATGAATAAATTGTAACATATGTGTAAAACTCCTGACGATATCAAAAAAAATTTAAAAAATGTCGTTTTCGCACTTGCATTAGTGTCCATAATTTCGTTTGCAAACAGTTTCATAATTATTCATAATATGATCGCTGGTGCATAACGAATGTTTTCCGGTAAGCGTTAATTCTAATTTGGAGAATTTTATAAATTTTCACAATGTTTATCATTAAATAGTCTTCTATCTATTTGTTTGGACATTTTGATAACAAATTTCCTTATTAAATGTTTAATTTTCCCTAGATGTTTAATTAGGGAAAAGTTTTACAATTTTTTTTTTGTTTTGAATTGAAATAGTGTTGAATTTACCACATGAGGTAAATAGCCCGAAGAAGGAGAACTGAAGTAGCTGATATTCTACGTAAAAACAACCTATTGTAAAATGATGATGCTTCTTACCTTCAGCACATAATCTTTACGTTAGAGAGTCAGATAGAGAAAACTCCTAGTTTTTCCTCCCCCATGACCACTCATCTTAAACCTCTACATCCTATGATTCGTCTTACACAATTTCAGTGCTCCAAAGACATTCATAATATAAGAATAAGAATAATATTCCTGAATATGACATTATCACCTAATGTAGTAACTTTAGACACCTTAGTTTAAAATGTTTCCTTTAGTAATAATTTGAGGAATTGTGTGGGAGGGGGCACAACGTTTTATTTTGCCCCTCTCATTTCAGTACCCTCCCAACAGAAAGTAATTTATGATAAGCAGGGCAGGCAAAATGAATAAGAAATATAATTATAGCATCCTCGCCCCCTTCATGATTTGAATATCACGTAGCTTTTTTTATTCTACCGAAGATGGCCTCGTGCGGTTAGCTTAATATGAAGCACTCGTTGATTGTAATATTACCGCTTCTTTATTTGTTCCAGGGAGCCACTACACAACCAAGGATGACAAAAAGAATAGGAAAAGTTTCTAATGCTTCTAGTGGCGGATCCAGCACGGACTCCTGGAAGGGACGGTGAAGTGAAAGATTCCTTTGATGATGTGAAGCTGTCCATAATTACCACTTAACTAAACTAAACATAATAGTGGGGTGAACCGGAACCCAACCAGTTCAAATTGATGTAAAAGTCTAATTTTTTGACTTCATATTAAAGTTTTTGTTCCAATTGAGAATTTCAATCTGAGTGGTCAATGATCAAATCTCGGGGGCTCTTCGGTGTAGAGGCTATAACCCCCTTATAGGAGAAGGCAAAAATATTAAATTTCTTAGAACTTTAAAAGTTTTCGTCTATTTTAAAGGAATTTTTGGCTTCATATTAAAGTGTTGGTTCCAAATGACAATTTCAGTCCGAGTAGACAATGATGAGATCTTGGGGGGCTCTGCAATGTAGGAAAGATAATGACGTCTATATCGTGATCCTGTTGGTGACATCACGAGTCATGACCTAAATATACAACAAAGTAAGCGCGAGATGCTGTCGCTCTCGTAGTCGGGTGAGTTAGCGCAACATCCTAGTAAAGGAAATTGATTTTGGCGTGGGATCAACCCCTGCCTAAGGAGAGTTATTCTATTATTTTAAAGAATTTTATAACACTTCTTTCGTTAAAATAAGATTAAAAATAATATTCAAAAACTGATTTAACGATTATGTTTTAAAATTTTCATTAAAGTAAGTTTGCCCTTGTATTATACAGATCCATAGCAGAAGTAGTAGTAGTAGTACTAGTAGTATGAACAGGTTAGAATGCAATTCAGTATTCATTCGTTTCCGTGCGACGTTTCCAAACGTAACTCGCTTACAATGCCTTCTGGCTAGGGCTGAGTGTATTTTGAAAATATACTTGCTGTTTAGGGTGAACTTTCAAGGTTCAGCATTGACTAGGAGTTCAGCATTGCGCTCTGTTGAAAGGTTAGGTTTGTAAAATATTACTCCTAAGAAAAACCGTTGGCAGAAAACCTTGATACTGAACACAACTCCGCAGAAATGCATGCTGAACTTTCGTTTATAGCTACCCTTTGCCGATTTGCCCTCAAGGTCAATCGAGTGATAAGTCAGTTTCTTTCCCTGTTCTTAAGCCGTGTTCGTATTACTTCGAACAGTTTTGACGTATTTGTTTCCAACCTAAATAAGAACAGAGAATCAAGGCCAATCATAGCATACATTTGAGCAAGTATCGTGAAATTATTACACACATTACCCAAAGACTCTTAATATATGAATATATACATTTATTCATATAGATAAAGCTAACATGGAAACTACCTATCGAAAGAATAAATTAACAGAACAATCATAATGAAAAGCATGCCTCCTAATATAACAGACTTCTTTCGCGTAAGAAATCGAAACTCAGTTGGTCAGAACAACTTGTATGTACGAATTTGGTTGTTTGTTCGAGCCTAGTAGGCATTTTCGCGGATCCCAAGAGCTTAAGATATCCACTGATGTGATTGGCCGAAACATACGACATCACGAGTCATGACGTACATATAGCACAAAGTAAACGCGAAGTGCTGTCGGCATTCGTGGCTGAGTGAGCTAGTGTAACATGCTAATCAGGAAAATAGTTTTTGGCGTGGGTTCAAACCCTGCCTCCTGCCTAAGAAAGGTTTTTTATTTTTAAATTTTTTATAACACTTCTTTTGTTAAAATAATATTCAGAAAGTGATTTAACCATTAATGTTTAAAATTTTCATTAAACTTCTTTCATTTAAATAAGTTTGCCCTTGTACTATACAGATCCAAAGTGATTAACGATTATTTTTTTAAAATTTCCATTAAATTTCTTTCATTAAAATAAGTTTGCCCTTGTACTATACAGATTCATAGCAAAACCAGTAGTAGTAGTAGTCGTAGTAATAGTAGGCGACGTAATCGGTACGTGGCCAATAAGAATGCTACTTCAGCCATGTTTTGGATTAACCTATTGGGATCGGCGAAAATGCGCCCAGTATGCCTACGAGTAAGGGTTTTTATTGTTTCCTCTTTTTATGTGAAGAGAAATCAAATTGAGACATCACGATATCAAATGTATTTGGTTAGGTAACGTTCTCTTAGCTAAACTTTAAATATCAGTAACCGTGGAAATTATTTGACTAACCGATCAGTTACGGAACATTCCAAACACGTCAAACCAGTAGCATAACATGAAGGTTAATCTCTCCTTCGCAGCCCTTAGTTATGCGTCCGTAGTTTCAGGGGTGGATCAAGGGCCGGGCGACTGGCCGGGGCGCCAGAGTCAGAGGGACAAGAAAACGAGCCTCAAAAAGTAAATTTTATTATATATTTTCTACTTTTTAAAAACTTTATTGCCATTGAAATACAGTGAAATTTACAAGGATATTTACAATTCACAGCCTCACTGAAAGTGTAAAACAGTATTCAAGAAAAACTCACTGGGCCGGTTCATTTTTGTTTGTTGCTTACGTCATAAAAAATTGTGGGGGCTATTCCAAATAAGTAGTTGGCAAAATACTTTCGTTTACATGCAGGAGAGAGCTTCATAGCCTGGTATGTTAAATACATTTCATACATTTGAATTCACAATGGTCGTGCTGTTACAAGAATAAACATGATAGTTTGTACAGTAAACCAGATCACAGGGTTATGTTTATAGCTAGGAAAGTAATGAAATCTGGAAATAATATTACATTATGTACGCTAAAAACATTGGGTGAAGTACGATATATTCTATTAAGTATAGTGCTAAAACTCTGCCAAATGGATGGTATGTCAAAACAGTTATGGAATCGATGTTCAAGAGTGTCTATCTGATTACAATAATAGCATACATTTGTAGATGTGATTCCTAGAATAAAGAGCCTAGCAGACGTTTCATATACATTATTAACAATAAAATACCACATTTCTTTCTGTTTGTGAGTTAGAAACTTGGCAGTTATGTTTTTCCAAATGTTACTCCAGTTTTTGCATGACACGTGAATTATTACTTGTGGTTTAACAGGTACGCACGTGCTCTGATAGTGCCAGTATATTTCTTTGACTGACGAAATTTCGATCTGCTGTCGACCGAATATTGCATACAACATATCAAGTACTACTTCGCGAAGGTGAAGGAAATTAATCACCCAAGGAAAGATAGGAATCGGAAACACAAGCTCAATACACTGAAAACAGATATTGAAAACCGTAGCAGTAATCAAATCGGGATAGGAACAAAGCATACGACAACTTCTATGCACAAGCAGAGCACGTGACTGAATTCCAATATCCATAAACTATATTCCTCCTTTTGCTGCAAGCAAATGTAGTTGTGTTTGAGCTACTCTTAATGCTTTATTATGCCAGAGAAAAAACAACGCCTGACTGTTTAAAGACTTATAGATAGGCTATGGTAACGGGAAAATCTGTGCAAAATGCCATAGTAAGCTAAACACAGTAGTTTTAAGAAACAAATTTCTACTGAAAAGACTAAGATTACGTGATTTATGTGTTATTAAAAGACTTCGGATCTTAGAGGCTATGGCTTCATATGTTTTCGTGATAGTCTGTTGTAAAGTAGAATACCATACAATACCAAGTATTTTGATTGATGGAACAGTTTCAAATATTCTACTATACAGAGACTGATATTTTTCATGTAAACACAACATTTTTGTTTTTGCTTTATTAAGTTGCGCGCCTGAAGCGAGTTGATCAAGTTTAGTAGCTTCTGTATACATTCCTGATCTGCGTCATTGCGTAATATATAGTGTGTGTCATCAATGTATGATTGCACCGCTACTGTTGTTATACACAGGAACACCAGGGAGTAGGCGGTGTGGCGCATATATAAGAGGCGCTAAAAGTAAACTAAATAAAATTCTAGACAGTGTGTCCCCTTGTAGAATACCATTACAAACAGAGATGGGAGCACTTAACCTCCATTTAGCTTCAACGTTGTAATTCGTTTCTTCGTTTCGTAAAAATCCTTTGATAAGAGAAATGAAAAGGTCACCAAATCCATATTTAGCTAAAACTTGGAAGAGATAATTGTGATTAGTTCTGTCAAAGGCCTTGGAATAATCTGTGGATAAAATTGCTACCGAAAAAGGATCGGCGGGCTCATGAAAGGAAATAAAATCTCTGAGATTTGATAAGACCTTATAAATAGGGTTATTGTGGCCAAGACCGTATTGACAAGAACTTAACAGCTTCTCAACGTATGTTTTCATTCTGACCGTTAGACAACGAGTTAATAGTTTTAGGTCCGTGCAGAAGAGACTTATTGGCCTGAAATTTGTAACACTAGATGCTGATGAATGTTTGGGGACCAAAACAGTAATGTCCGTTCTGTGAGACTGGCCTAAAACAAAATGTGTGCGGTATTCATTAAAAAGGTCGGTGAGAAAGGGAGCTAAAATATCCATAAATGTAACATAGAATTCTAGTGATAGAGAATCAATACCTGTCGATTTTCCTAGTTTGCCTAATCAGATGGACTGTTTGACCTCGTCTATTGTGAACGGACCCGACAGACTCTCTCGATCATCATCCGTTAAAACAGACGGAATATACTCTAGTATAGAAGAATCAGTACAACAAGTAGGAGGTTGAGTATATAATTGTTTATAATAATCAAAAAACAAAACATCATACTGACGCGTTTTGCTAGGAATCATAAAACCTTGCATACGTCGTTTATGCAGCGTTAATAAATGAGCTTTGATGTGCTGAATTTGAGGTCGTACTTGACCCCCGCGTTGTTGTTCTATCATGTAATCCCTCAATAGACCAGTATAGTAGTGATATTGCTGATAATGATCGGCGTTTCGAGTTCGACAATATTGTTTGATCACAGATTAAAAAGTTCGTTTAACACGGTTTTCCCAAAATTGCATGAGAGAACGTTTGTAGCGTTGTTTCATATGAAGGATGCCTTTCCATTCAGCATGTATCAGAGCTTCATATTCGGGCTCACGTAAAATTGACGTATTAAAGTACCACAATGGGCTACGTTTGAGAAATTTGTGGGCTGGTAGTTTGATGGTCATGAGTACAGCATGATGATCACTAAAACAGACTGTGACCACAGCCATGTGTTGAACCTGATGTAGAAGAGTGCGACTGATATAGAATTTATCCAATCTTAAGGAACTCGTCCCTGTAAAGAAAGTATGGCCAGGCGTAGTTGGAAATAAGTGTCGCCACACGTCTATTAGATCATAGGTGGCAATTAAATTGGACAGACTGGCTGAGAAGATATAATTTGGGGTCATATCTATTGGTGCCAAAACAGCATTAAAGTCTCCGGCTAATATACAAGGAGAAGAACCATTATATAACATTTGAGCAAGCTCAGTATTAAAGAAACTATTGCGCTCTCGTGCATGACTCGAACCACTCGGAGCATAGGCTGTACACAGGCGTATATTTTCCAGTATTCCTAAGGTGATATGTTCAGTAGGCATTTGGAGAAGCTCTTGAAAGTCAATATCACTGCGGTATAGAATAGCAGTTCCTAAACTATTTTCAGTGAAGCGTGAAACACATGAATAATTAGGAATGTCTTGAAAATCGGATACTGCCACCTCTTGAGCAAACAGAATATCAACTTCTTCCTGATATATAAAATCTCGTAGTGCATGTAATTTGTCGGGAGAAGTAAGACGATTTAAATTGACTCTGGCAAAACGAAAACTAAACATTATAAAAATATATATAAAGTAAATACATGAATGTAAAGCAATGCGGAAAAAAGAACATGTGTAAAGTAGAAACAAGGAAAAAATATATAAACAATATAAATTATTGATACCAACGGTGGGCAATGCACTATTCGCCGTCTGATTGAACAACAGATTTCAACTTTTTGGTCGAACCTCGTGTTTTCTAACATTGCTACCACTTGTTTCAGCACTTCAGTTACCTTTAGAATTTTTAGACACTGCACTACTGTTAAACTGAAGTTGAATTAACTTGTGCTTTCCACAGGATGCTACGCTCAGATCGGAATCACTTATGGTGTCACTAGTAGCATCTTCAAAACCAATGGTGTCAATGGAACCAACTTCGAGAGGAACGCTTGAAGGGGTAGCACCGTGCCCCTCTATTATATTTCTATCACCTACCCCAGAGTTTAGTAGAAGTGGCTGGTCAGTCACAGGAACTGGAGATGGAACACTTGTCTCGTCAGCATCAGGAGTAGGTGTCACTTCCATACTATGTGAGCTGTCAGCAATGGAAGGGTGGACGGGATGAATGTCGGGAGCACTAGATGCAGCACTTTCAAGTGTCAAAATCGGGGACGGTGTGGGTATGTGGGTATCCTTTTGTAGAACAGGAAATGCACTGTAACAACCGGTATCGGTAGCTGATGTTTCCACTGGAAGGTTGCACGGCATGCGGACACCGGGAAACACAGAAGTAGACCTGGGTAAAAGTGGAGTTCTCTTCTTAGGACATTCCTGTACAAAATGGTTCTGAGAGTTGCAGACCGCGCAGATCTGGATTTGACCGGCGTAACTGACAAAAAGACGTAACCATAAACAATAACAAATGATGGAATGTTACGTTCAACAGTCTTTTTGACTAGTTTGCGACCCGTGCAAATAACATAAATATGATCAGTAGAGTACTGTTCATCAGCAATATTTTGAATATCCCCATACTGGGAGAGTATACGACTTAACAGGGTATCACTAAGTTCCATTGGACATAAAGACACTTTTACAACAACAACAGAGTTGTCTGCCAAATCTGGTAACAAATGATCTCCATCAGTATTGGCATAAGTCACGGTGCCATTGGTACCGGCAAGAATACCTTCACATAACATTTTAACTAGTTTGATGTATAAAAGTTTATGAACAAAGTCCAGTTCTATACTTAACACTTGGTCAATTGTCAACTTGAAAACACTTCGAATCCATTCATGAATATGAATAGATGTAGGCTTTTGACGCACAGTTACGAAATTAATTCTGAGTGTATTAGACCTCATATTGCGTACACTCGACGTTACACGTCAACTACAGAATATATATATATGTGTTGTTGCACACAAGTGAAACAAAGTACTTGTAGTGCACACTTCACCAATTCAAGAAGTCACAGAAGTAAAAATTAAACTGCACTATTCGACAAACAAAGCAGAAACGATAGCACAAGTACGGACAGAGAAGCCATTTTATGCGCCCCGTGTCTCAACGCGAGCTACTACTGACTTCTTTGGTTTATATTCTTGTAAAGTAGTGACAATTATATAATCTTCTTCCGTTACACCATGGAGGAAGAGAGTTTCATAGTACTAAGAGGGCTGTATCGACAAATGGAGATATGGCTTGTAGAATAAAGAGTGAAGGGGGAGTAAGTATTGTTTGTTTGTTTGTTTGCTTGAGTTTAGCGTTCCACGGTTATGCCCTAATGGTAAAAGGAAATGTGGATACTGATTATAGTGGAATCCAAACAACTTTTATCGTTCAACAGTAACCCACCGGGAATGGGTCCCGAAACCACAGAAGGCAGGCGTGCTAGCCACTTGACCAAACGCTGTGGGAGTAGGTGGGAGTTAATATTGTAATAGAATTCTTTGTAAAGTTTTCCTAGATAATGAATGAATTCTTGAAAATGTATAAAATATTAAAAAGACTATGACAAAATGTAAAATATAGGCTAGTACTAGGGGGAGGACGGCGCCAAAAGGTCACTTTGCCTCGGTGAAAATTTGGTCTGGTCCGCCCCTGCGTAGTTTCTATATATTTTTTGGCCTTGCAGCTTGTGCGGTCCCCACGCCACAGAGTTGCAGGGGCGCTATTTAAGCCCATGCTTCGAGCGTAGTTCAATAACTGTTTCAAAAATTCTACCATCAGTGTGGAAACGGGAATATATATTTTTCTATTAGTCTGATAGAACTTTCACCCAGAACGCCAGATGCAATATTTTCAGAATGGGCTCTGGCTAAGTATAAGCAGGATCTGATGTTTCCTAAGTAATTTCCTTTCAGAAAGTTTACTATTTCTTTAACGGTGATGTAAATAAACATACTCGTCGTTATTAGCCCGACACCGAACCATCCTGGACAAATTCCTCTAGTGCAACGATCGGCAAAGTTGTAATCTGGGTGATGACTCCCTATCGCAGCTTAGCACATTCGGCATGCATTTAATTATATAATTCTTTCCCCCTCCTTTTCAACGTTGCCGATCCCGATATAAATTCCTATAGTCTGGTATTAAAGATTAATATTTGTATTTTTTTTAAAATAGTGTAACTGTACGCCTTAAATTAAAACAACACTACTAATTTGCTAAGATTCTTCAGAACAACAGGTAGGAAATGTGTAGTTTGATTCTTTATTTTGGTTACTAGTAATCTTGGAGGAATTGCACTGTTTATACTGCTCACCAGTAATGAAAATTTTCCGAATCATAAAAACATACTCCACTTATTCCTACATCGTTGTTAAGCCGTGATGTGAGGTGGAAAATTTTCTTCTATATTTTTCGGGAAAATTTTCCGTTCACAACAAATAGTGATCAAATAACAGTTCCTCAGCATTCATAAAATAGATTGAATTTATGTATAGAAATGTTAAAAAGAGAAAGATCGTTAAAAGAAACTGAAAATTTTCATGGCTCACACAATTTTCAGTACAATGTAGGAACAAATGAAACAATTTTTCATGAATCGAAATACTTTATGTTTTGTATGGAAAAATTGAAGAACTTTTTGTGTCGCAAAATTTTCATCAGCTTGAAGCAAAAAGTAAAACAACTTTTTGTGAATCGGAAAGTTTTATTTGTACTGTAAAACTACCATTATTATGTATAAAAATGTATTAGAAATAATGACGATTCGTTAGTACAAGTAAAGAAATATGTTTTTTATTTTGTAAATTAAAATGAAATTACTTGGTTTTAGAACGTAGCGCTAATAGTGCAGCTTTTTATGTTTCTTTTATTATTTTATTTGAAGAACAACTACACAAATCAACTTCCTTAATAGTTATATTTCACTTTCTCTTCTGAATGAATATATGAATAAATAAATGTTTATTTCCAGAAAATGGTCAGTATTTGCTTTCATGAGTTACTTAAACTCGAATTTTGGGTAGTCAAAAATTTACAGTAGGCACTTTATATTACATCTACTTATTTGTAAATGTTGGAGTATGTAAATGTATAAAAGTAGTAAAGCTATGAGAAAACCGTATTATGCGTATTAAACTGACGAAATCTCATATTGTAAGATCAAAGGTGAATTCTGAGGGAACAACGCATTGAAGTTATGAAACATTCTTGAAATGAAGAATCGTTAGATTTTCATTTCATGAAACTTTTTAAGACAATATTTATTAGCAATTAATTTGACGGCTAAACAACGATGTAGGAATAAGTGGAGTATGTTTTTATGAATTAGAAAATATTCATGACTTTTAATGAATTGAAATTTTGAATAATAGAATGGGATATTTGTACTATTTGAACTCCATGCATGTTCTCTGCACTTCGGAGACACACACACACACACACATAGAGAAAGAGAAAGAGAGAGATAGATAGATAGAATAGTTGAATTGAGTTGATTTTGAGTTTAACATCCGTTTCAGCAGCGAGACTATATAAGACGGGACCAACTGATTAACGTGGAATCCGAACTACATGAGCTTCCGCTGGGAATTGAAGCCAGGTCTTCCATGCCAAAGGCGCGTATGCTAACCGCTTAGCAATGAATTAGCTCGCAAAGGAAGAGAAACACTGTATATTTTTACTTCCCAACTTGAAATATTAGAAAATTTTCCGGTTCGCGAAAGCTAATTGGAAAATTATAATTTGTTGCTGACTAACTTTCCTCTTCAGAAATTCAATTTTGTAGCTCTATGTGCAGTTAAATATAGTGGAAAATTTTCCAACTAACATCACTATACATGATATTCAAAATTGTCCGGCTTGTGAAAAGTTTTTTCCGCTTGTTTCTACATCATGATGAAAATTTTCCGATCTATGAAAATCCCTTTCACTTGTTTCTACAGAGCAATAAAACTTTCCGATTCACCAAAAGTTGTTTTACTTTTTGCTTCAAAATGATGAAAATTTTCCGACTCATAAAAAGTTCTTCATTTTTTCCATATAAGAGAAAATATTTCGATTCATGGAAAATTATTTCACCTGTTCCTACATAGAAGTGACAATTGTCTGAGCCATGAAAATTTTCAGATTCTTTAAACGATCTTTCACTGTTTAACATTTCTATATATGAATTCAACCAATTCTATGATTGCTAAGGAATTGTTACTTGATTACTGATATTTTCTTAGAACAGAAACTTTTCCACTTCACATCACTACTACTCACCTAACATTGTTAGAGGCATTAAAGCTAGGAGGCTCAGGTGGGCAGGCCATGTAGCCAGAATAGAAGAAAGTAGGAACGCTTTCAAAATTTTAACTGGAGCCCCAATTGAAAATAGGCCATTAGGAAGACCTAAACGTAGATGGAAAGAGAACATTAAGATGGATCTTGCAGAAATAGGAATACAGGCTAGAAACAGGATCCAGTTGGATAAGGATAAAAGTCAGTTGAGATATTTTGTGAACGTGGCATTGAACCTTCGGTCTCCATAGGCCATAGAACTATTTAGTTAGTTAATCATGGAGAATCCCATTTATATTAATGTTCCTTTCCTATATTTTCCTACAATCTTTAGTTAGCTTAATTCTGTAGATTTAACCGCATAATGGTTATCGTATTGTAATGATGATATTGGTAAATTTACAAAGTTAACCATGTTTTCTTATAAACAGTAGAATTGCCTTATGAACAGTACTATAGTGCTGCCAAAATGTTTTGAGCCGTGGCAAAATGCGAACTAAAGCTCACACACCCACGCTTGAGCCAATGAGGGTTTGCTGTTGTTAAGCGAGAGAGCGGGTGACGAAAGAGAGTGGAATTCCTTCAGCCGATAGCAGCGCTTGGAATGGAAGACTAGGTGCCAAGTCAATGTGGTTAACAAATATCTATGTCCATTCTCAACGTCAAACGGTCAATGAGTGACACGTTGCTGTCGTATAAATGATGTAATTACGTTACAGTATAACGAAGTGTAAAAGATGGCAAGAAAAACAGAGATTGAACTGTTCTTCTCTCCCGTAGATATTAACCTTTTGAGATAACTCACCGTAGAGTTACTAAAGAAATCTAAACTTTAGATAATTTGTAAAATAAATAATTACTTTCGTCCAATAATAAGAAAAAGTCTAAACGGCCATGAAATCTCGAACGCTCCCAATTGCTCTTTTTTTTCTTGTCCCAGTGTATAGGCGGATTTTCATGCCCGCGTTAGAACGGAAGCATCACATGTAGCGTATTCACCGTAAATTATTTTCGTTTACATACATCCGTGCGTGTATTGCGCCAAATTACTACTTCCTAGCTAATTCGCATGCGTAAAATAGAAAGTTTGCGATTTTAGTTTGTGATAATGGATTCCCGAAGGAGAGCTATTGTTTTAGCTGGAATATATTATATTTCAAAACGCCGCCGTTGGAAGTATGTTAGGAAAATGTGGTGGGTTCACCCCATTTTCCAGCTTCGACGAGAATACGGAATATACAGGAACCTTTTCTTTGAATTAAAATCCGATCCGAATAAATTTTATAAAACAAATAAAAATATTTATAAATCATACTAAAGCAGTTTCAAATTACATTGCTTTTATTTAATATAGGAATTGATAATTTGTACATAACAGTTATTGTATTTACTATCTATTGTTCCCGGTAATACAACTAATTAACTACACAAATATAAAAGTGCTAACCATCGATACCAATATTCTCAGCAATTTGATGCCATGTTTTTGTCCTTAATACTGAATCCTTGTATTTCGGATGCTTAAGGTTGTACAAAATTTCGTTTTCTCTTACTTGTTCTACGAGTAGTTCTTCAAACGTTGTTTTTACCTCCGCCATGTTAGTCAGTCACTACAACAATGTACGCGCGTTACTTCAGTCAGAATTGAACAAATTTCTACTCTGACGCGAGTGTAGCGCGCCATCTCCGATGCGTGATTTCATTGGCTGTTTAGCACAATCGCTCGCAACTCACGGAGGTAAAGGACACATGAAAATCCGCCTTATCCTTTGGAAATTCGAACGCACCCCGTGGTGCTTTAATGCTCACTTTGAGAAGTATTGTTTTAAATTACTAAGAATAAAGTGGAAATAATAACTATATCAAAGGGAAAAAGCAATTTTTACTGCTTATAATGTAACTACAAGCCGAAACCACCCCAGCAACACATGTCGGTGGGCCGTTGAAGGGTAAATGGAAAACTGTGACGTCGATTCATATGGATCTCGAGGTTGATCCTCCTAGAACGGTTAACAAGTCGTCCTATTACAGATGGTGCGATGTCAAACTATTAAGAATGATACAGGCTAGGTAAAACGACATTGCCCCATATAGACTGCTATATTGGCTTAAATCGACTTATAGTTACGTTAGCACACAAATTCCGAAAGAAATTAGTAATCTACGTTCCAATTCGGCAGAATCTGCACAAATCAATAAATATGAGTTATATCGTTTATCGGCATGGGTCTGGAAGAGGATCCATTTCGGCTGTGCTGGGCACACTTAAATTCTACATGATCGATATGGAAATTACTAGTACCCCACGAGTGACCCGGGAATTTTTGCTACTGGTGCATTTTACACTCAATTAGCTAGTTACCGCATTCCGTAAACGCCGCCAAAACCTAGGGTAAATGACGATCTGGTTTCGGGGACTCTGTCTTCTGTGGTTTCGGGTCTAATTCCCGGTGGGTTACTGTTGAACGATAAAAGTTGTTCGGATTCCACTATAATCAGTATCCACATCTCCTTTCGGCATTAAGACATAACCGTGGAAGGCTAAACTCAAGCAAACAGACAAACAATACTTACTCCCCCTCCACTCTTTATTCTATATGTCATACATTTGTCGATACAGCCCTCTTAATACTATGAAACTCTCTTCTTCCATGGTGAAATGGAAAAAGATTATCTAATTGCCACTACTTTACAAGAATATAAACCAAAAAAGTCACTAGAAAACACATTATAAAATTTACTTTTTTAGGCTCGTTTTGGCATCCCCTGACTCTGCCGCCCCGGCCAGTCGCCAGGGTTGCCCGGCCCTTGGTCTTCCCCTGAAAGTACGGACGCATAACTAAGGGCTGCGTAGGAGAGATTAACCTTCATGTTATGCCATTGGTTTAACGTGTTTGGAATGTTCATAACTGATCTCTTAGTGAAATAATTTCCACGGTTACTGATATTTAAAGTTTAGCTAAGACAAAGTTACCTAACCAAATACATTTAATATCGTCGTGCCACAATTAGATTTTTCCTCACATATAAAGAAGAAACAATAAAAACCCTTACTCGTAGGCGTACTGTGCTGGAACTAACAACCAAATTCGTACAGACTAGTTTTTCTGACCAACTGAGTTTCGATTTCTTACGGGAAAGAAGTCTCGTATATTAGGAGGCATGCTTTTCATTATGATCGTGCTGTTAATTTATTCTTTCGATAGGTAGTTTCAACTGTTTGCTTTATCTATATAAATAAATGTATAGATTCATATATTAAGAGTCTTTGGGTAATGTGTATAATAATTTCACGATACTTGCTCAAATGTATGCTATGATTGGCCCTCATTGTCTGTTCTTATTTAGGTTGGAAAACAAATACGTTGAAACTGTTCGAAGTAATACGAACACGACTTAAGAGGGAGAAGGAGTGCGCCACAGCGGCCGGAATATTGGTGTTCAATTTAACATGGGATCTCAACCATTTTTTAGGCAAATCACGGTTTCATTTCGTTCTTTCGCAAAAATGTCTCAGTAGCGCACTAAATATGATGCATCTCATTTTAAAGGTGCAATTTGAACGCTGTGCGTGATATTTTCTTCTTATAAATACAGATAATTATAATCCAAATTCCCATAAGAAAATGATCAAAATCAGACGGAAAAGTCTTCTGTTTTTTTACAGTAAGGAAAAGAGCTAAAAACTCCGGACTTTTTTGAGAATGGAGTACAATCTTTGTATTTGTGCGCTACTGTACTATTTTTTCGCTGTTTCCAAAGACATCCATTTCACAATCGATGAGAAATTATATCCTTCATAATTGAATCTACAGAAATCAGAAATCAGATTTTTTCGTGTTCACGTACTTGGCCGTATAACTGCTAGATGGCACTATAGTCATTCCTCATCCCCCTTTCCTTCTCAGCGGGAGCCAGTCCTTTTGAAAATCTACTTTGAACATCTTAACAGGGGCGGGAGGAAGGAAATCATTGTGAAGAACAGGAACTTCAAACACGAGGAATGGCAAAATTTATGACCTCTTTGGTTGATGGTTTCTGTTTCAGCAGTACAGTGTGTTTGTAGATGGTTTCTGTGAGAAGAAGTAATTTGTGTTTGTAGCGATAAAGTCAACCTTTCGACAAAAATTTGTGAAGGAGAAGCCGAACCAAAGTCTTCGTTTATCTATTCCAAGAAAGAAATGAAAACTTCCTGCAGGCTAAGAATATACATGCAAGAGAAAAAATAAGATACATTATTATAATCTTTAGGATAGATTAATTCCCGAAATATTCTTTGTTTACCTGTCAAAAAATCAAGAATAATATGGTATAAAGCTCTTTCATCAGCTTCCATCGTACAACATACTAGACACACACATTTATATACATATATACACAAACTATGGTTTACCTCCTCCCTTGATCATATCCTGGATCCGCCACTATATATATATATATATATATATATATAGTGGCGGATCCAGGATATGATCAAGGGAGGAGGTAAACCATAGTTTGCCTCTTTATCCAGAGTAAACAGGATTGAAGCCCATTTTATCCAGTGTATACCTGAGCGTCAAGGGGGGGGGCTATAGCCTCTATAGCCACCCTTGGATCCGCGCCTGTATATGTATACTATTTACAGTGCCGGAGTTACGTGTAAGCGAAACGAGCTATAGCTTAGGGCCCCGCTCTCTTGGGGGCCCCAAAATCTAAAGAAAAATTGGATTTCTAAAATATAAGAAAATTTAAAAAAATAAAGTAAAATTTATATATACGTAGCAACAGTGCTTCCTGCTGTGTAGCCTATGTTCGTGTAATTAATAGGGCTCCTTCTACCAATCTGCTTCCTAAATTATCTCTAGTTTCTTCATTGCTGTATGTAGGGTGCGTATGTTCATCTGGACACATAAAGGACCCCATTACCTTCAACAGCTTGGGGCCCCACTAAACCTAAATCCGACTCTGACTATTTATGCATGTTTGCTTCCTCTTTTTTCGAAGCAGTGCTTCTTTGATATTGCTTCCAATTTCGGCAGGTTTTACCAAGGGGGGAAGAGTCCTTACTTATTCCAGGCATTCAAACTAGGGACTGGATTACTTGCTTCCAACATTCTGTCCCCCATGTTTCCCGGTCTGAATCAATTGTCTAAAGCCCACAAAACATTCAAATTCATATGTAGATGTTGCTCATCAGTGTCGACACCTAAATATTTCTCAATCAACGGTAGGGGTGTTTGGTATCCTCAATCTGTCTCCCTCTTATTAGCGGAGCGGTAGTAATATTCGGTAGTAATTCTTTAAAAAAAATGTTTTTTAATGTATGTAGTAACGCATAGGAAACTAAATGTTTATATACCCTAGTAGTATAGAAACGTACCATACGGTACCTTACCAAAATAAACACCCTATGCCAAGGACGCAAACATTAACAATAATAAAAAAAGATAATAATAAACATTTTAAAGATATACTTTCATTAATCAAGTCGCACTTAAAAGTTTAAAAAAAAATGTTTATGCGTGACTAAAAAAAAAGGATGCGCTCTCATATAGGCTTACAGTTACTTTATAAATTCTTAAAATGACGCACTCCATTCTTTTTATTTAGTCTTGCATAAACAAAATTATTTTTAACTTTTTAGTGGGAATTTATTAACAAAAGAATGTCTTTAAAAGGTGTCTTATCATTTTTTTTTAATTCGTTGGACACCTTTTCCAAATCCTAAAGTGATATGCAACCAGGGATACCAGGGCTGGTTAAAGGCTAGTATTTATTTTAGGATAAGGAAGTTGAAAATAAAAACATATTAAAATTTGCTTTTAAAATAAATAGATATATTGCAAAGTATGAAAGTAAGAATGGAATATTGTATTGTCACCGGACTTACATCGCTCTGCAACAGTTCTTAGTTCTATGACGTCAGGAAATAAGTTCAATTTATACGAACACTTATTTAATGTTTGAAACAAACACCTGTTACATCCTTGTACACTCATGTCTAAAATGATTGTCGCATTTCTATAACTGTCTTCTTGTAAAAATATCATGTAATAATGATTTTGCAGGAGACTTTTAATACTGATACTATGTGTACAATCGGGAAATATATGTGGTAAATTTCATAGGAAAATACAGTAATTATAAATACGAAGATTAGAATGAGTAAAATAAAATGTTGCTAAATGGACACGAAAGTTTTGTTTTCGTTTTATTGTTCTTATTTACTGCTCTTTTGACATGAAATTTGCCACATACACGTCTTTGCCGATTGTACGCATACTAACATTATAAGAAATACCGGGTGAATTCGTTATCAAATTATATTCCTACAATAACATATTTATAGACATGCGACAATAATTTTGGACATGAGTGACACATCTTTTAATTCTATTGTTAATGAAGTGGTCTCTTTCCCCCAATAAAAACCAACATCAAGCAGGGCATGTGCTCCCTCCTGTCCTTCTAAGCTGGCCCCCAAGGCTGAATGTAACATTGCGGCTTTTTCCTGTTATAATAGGAAAAACTCAGGATGGTCAGCAACTGGTATCGAACCCAGGACCATTCGAATGTGAAGGCGAGAGAGAGGGTAAATCTGGTGGTCATATTTTGAAAAGAAAATAAGGAAATGGACTCCACTAAAAAAATGATTCACATTGTCAATACATTTCAAATCTTTGTCTGGGTTTTCTGCCTTTCAATTCCAAGTTGTTTTTTTTTTTTAAACCACGAAGGCTCTAAATAAATTAGAATATCGACTCTCCCGTGTGTGTGTGTGTGTGTGTGTGTGTGTGTGTGTGTGTGTGTGTGTGTGTGTGTGTGTGTGTGTGTGTGTGTGTGTGTTTTTAATATTGGCATGGTTCTTCATTTTATATCAGATTCTTCCCGCACTATTCTGTTATTTACCATAGGTAGAATCCTTTGAGAAAGAGACAGGCGACAAGTGCTTTAGTTCTCTATGGTATGTTTGTGACCGTTGTAGATATTTGAGTGGCTCTCTGACAGGGAGCTGACGGCTGATATCATGTTGGTCCCTCTTATTTATTTGTTTCTTCAGTTCTGTTTCTCTTTTAGCCAAAAGAAAAGAATTTCACTCTTCTGTCCCGTTTACAGCCGTAACCACCCCCCTCCTACGCTGTCCAACTTTGACCACATGCAGAGGAAAACGAAGGAAAAGGACGGGTGCATTTGCTTTGACGGCATTTCAGCGACAACCCCATCTGTTGCCAAAATAAGGAAACACTTTGCACTGCGATATCTTCGATTTGTCAAGGTCACTTGACTCCCGCCGGCTCTTCAGTTCTGTTTCTCTTTTAGCCAAAAGAAAAGTATTTCACTCTTCTGTCCCGTTTACAGCTGTAACCACCCCCCTCCTACGCTGTCCAACTTTGACCACATGCAGGGGAAAACGAAGGAAAAGGACGGGTGCATTTGCTTTGACGGCATTTCAGCGACAACCCCATCTGTTGCCAAAATAAGGAAACACTTTGCACTGCGATATCTTCGATTTGTCAAGGTCACTTGACTCCCGCCGGCTCTTAAGAACAGGGACTGAACTACGTTATCACTCGATTGACCTTGAGGGCAAATCGGCAAAGGGTAGCTATAAACGAAAGTTCAGCATGCATTTCTGTGGAGTTGTGTTCAGCATCACGGTTCTCTGCCAGCAACGTTTTTTCTTAGGAGTAATATTTTACAAACCTAACCTTTCGATAGAGCGCGATCGTAGAGAACCAAAGGCAAGGAATTCTTGCTCTTGTTAAGGTCGGGTACTATCATATCATATGCAATAAAAAGATCACGTCTCCTTGAAGTGATACTTTATCGAAAATAACTCGTTTTCCTTTATATATTCGAAGTTTTAAGGGTTTCAAAAGGAGGAAACGTTACTGACAAACAAGGACGCATTTAGGAGTGGGTTCAGGGTGTCCGGACACCCTCTGAAATCCCAACTTTTCTGAAAATTTAGCCTAATTTGGGGGGCTATTTTTAAAAATTTAATTATAATTTATTTTAATGTTGAAATCGGATCCCCCAAATAGCGTTGGATAGTTCCCGAAATAAATTCCTGCATACGTGCTTGCTTACAAATGTATTTTTAACATATCCGTTAAAAAATAAAGTAACATAAATTAGGAATAAAAAGCTTCAACACAGGCTAAATTTTGTCCACTGGCAATATTGTTAGAAGGAATATTAATAGCAAAAATTCCTAGTCAATGCTAAACTTTGGAACTTCACCCTGAACAGCAAGTATATTTTCGAAATACACTCAGCCCTAGCCACAAGGCTTTGTAAGCGAGTTACGTTTGGCAATATAGCACGGAAACAAATGAATGAAGAATTGCATTCTAACCTGTTCATACTACTAGTACTACTACTACTACTTTACTACTACTACTTCTGCTATGGATCTCTATAGTACAAGAGCAAACTTACTTTAATGAAAGAAGTTTGATGAATTTTTTTAAAAAAAATAATTGTTAAATCACTTTTTGAATATTATTTTTAATCTTATTTTAACGAAAGAAGTGTTATAAAAATTCTTTAAAATAAGAAAATAACTCTCCTTAGGCAGAGTTTCAACCCACACCAAAATCAATTTTTCTTACTAGCATGTTGCTCTGACTCACTCGGCTACGAGAGCCAACAGCGTCTGGCGCTTACTTTGTGCTATATTTAGGTCATGACTCGTGATGTCACCAACAGGATCACGATATAGACGTCATTATTTTTCATACATTGCAGATGCCACCCAGATTTCATCATTATCTACTAGAACTGAAATTGTCATTTGGAACCAAAACTTTAATATGAAGTCAAAAATTACACTATTGCATCAATTTGAACTGATTAGGTTCCGGTTCACTCCACTATTATTTTTAGTTTAGTTAAGTGGTAATTTGTGACAGCTTCAGATCATCAAAAGAATCTTTCACTTCCCGCCCCCCAGGAGTCCCTGCTGGATCCGCCACTAGAAGCATTAGACATTTTTACTATTCTTTTTGTCACCCTTAGTTGTGTAGGGGCTCCCTGGAACAAATGAAGAAGCGGTAATATTACAATCAATGGGTGCTATACATTAGGTATTTCTTTAGTTACCTACCCCTAACTGCACAGGGCCATCTTCGGTACAATAAAAAATGAAACTTGATATTCCAATCATGACGGGGGAGTGAATGCTATAAATATATTTCTTATTCATTTTGTCTTCCCTGCTTATCATAAATTACTTTCTGTTGGGAGGGTACTGAAATGAGAGGTGCAAAATAAAACGTCGTGCCGCCTCACACATGGTTGCTTAAATTATTACTAAAGAAAGCATTTTAAGCTAAGGTGTCTAAGGTTACTACATTAGGTAAGGATGGCATATTCAGGAATGTTATTATTATTATTATATTATGAATGTCTTTGAAGTCCCGAAATTGTGTAAGACGAACCATGGTATGTAGAGGTTAAGATGAGTGGTCATGCGGGAGGAAAAACCAAGATTTTTCTCTATCTGACTCTCTAACGTAAAGATTATGTGCTGAAGGTAAGAAGCATCATCATTCTACAATAGGTTGCTTTTACGTAGAATATCAGCTACTTCAGTTCTCCTCCTTCGGGCTACTTACCTCATGTGGTAAATTCAACACTATTTCAATTCAAAACAAAAAAAAATTGTAAAACTTTTCCCTAATTAAACATCTAGGGAAAATTAAACATTTAATAAGGAAATCTGTTATCAAAACGTCCAAACAAATAGATAGAAGACTATTTAATGATAAACATTGTGAAAATTTATAAAATTCTCCAAATTAGAATTAACGTTTACCGGAAATCATTCGTTATGAACCAGCGATCATATTAGGAATAATTGTGAAACTGTTTGCAAACGAAATTGGGGACACTAATCCAAGTGCGACAACGACATTTTTTTTCTTTTTTTGGTATCATCAGGAGTTTTACACATACGTTACAATTTGATTCTTTCCCACATAAATAAAATAACAATAGTGATAAAAATGATAATTGCACTTCTACGGGGGTTCGAACCAGTTACCTGCGGCATTCAGACTTGTTGCTTTATCTAACTGATCTATTTGGTTTCTTACGTAAACTGAACCTGTTCTACGGTAAAGACAACTTTTCATTACGATCGTGCTACCAGTTCGTCCTTTCCCATAGGTAATTTCCACTATTAACTCTCGTACGTTAATACTTGGCATACATTCATATATTTGGAGTTTGCAGATATGCACGTAATAAGACATATTAAAAATGTTTCGTTAAAAATTTCATTTGTAGATTGTAATATTTGTAGATTTAATCCACATTTCTCTCAATGATACAGATGTCGCTGCTTCGTGTTTAGCTACAGAATTTCCTCGCGTTCTTGAAAATTTCCCACTTTAGCAGAGTTGATAATTTTTGTAATTTCGGTCGATTTAATGTTTTTGCTTCTAATTTATTTATTTTAAGCTAATATCTAACACAAGTATTAAAAACGGGTTTGTTATTAACGTTTCCTGCTGGGGAAACCTTCCGAAATTTCGAACATGTAAAGAAAACGTGGATATTTTCCAAAAACTTCAAAATAAAGAGACGCGTCATTTATTTTGCTCATAGTAGTACATCACGTTATGTAACTCACAGCCAACTGTGAATATCGACACAAACTGGGGGAGGTACTGCTCGAGTTCCTATATTTCTTGCGCTCGGAGCGACTTGTCACTGAGAATTTTCTTCCGACCACTTTTCATCTTCGCCGATGTGCTTTTTTGGTGAGTGTTGTAAGATATCATCACATTGAACAGTATATATCATAACACACCCAACATACTTACCACATTTATCATGCTCGCATTACATAGAAAATAACCGATCCCCAATTTTCCTTTGGCCAGTGGTCGAAGTGAGATGGTATGCGGTGGTATGCCATTCCGCCTGTTTATTCAGAGATGAAGGTATATCGCCTCTTTTTTTCTGTGATCAGAATATACCGTCATGTTAAAGTAAATGCTAAACACCTTTAATAAATCCATTTTTATACACACTAATTGAAGAATACCTTTGCACATTTATCTTTTTTCTACCCTTTCTTTCTAGAATGAGACGTATTCAAAGAAGTTCATCTAGTTTATTTTTTGGTGTGCCATATTGAATTGTTTGTTTCGTATGTGTGTATGTGCGTCTTGTTAATTCATATAAATGTCGTGTTTTGGAATGAGCGGATTTAGCGTTGTCTGCTGTCAAGGTAATTCTTCCACAGGTTTGGAATACCACGGCTCATAGCGAGTCACTTTTTAAACTAAAAGTTTCTTTCTTTCAAATTGGTCACTAAAAGTTACTTTTTTTTTTCAAATTTGTCACTATCAAGTTACTGTTGGGGGGGAGGTAAAATGACTTTTACGTGTGTTTTATGGTTTGCATTGGCAGTTTCCTTAGAAAAATGTAAAAAAAAATGGAAAAAGGCAGAAACTTCTTACTTATTACTCTTTTGAAAACTTCAGTTTTTGCTGCCACATGTGAAACAGTCAGCTTTATTCTCACTTCAGCTTTTATTCTTTCTAAAGCACAGTGGATGGTTGGTGGATGCTTAAGGTCTAAATGTAAGGTTCAGAACCCTTCTATGTTTATTCTTTCTTCTATCATAATGGTCTTTTAGTTCTCTCTCGTAATAGTTAACGCTCCGCTCAACGTGTGTGTGTGTGTGTGTATGTGTTTGTGTGGTTCATCATGTTCGTCTTGTGTTATGCTTCTTGTATGATGTTCTTAAGACTAGATGATTAATTTGAATATTTCCTGACTTTGAGAACTCTCAATGCTAAGTTAAATATAATGTCTGGGATGAAGAAATTCGGAAATAAGTCAGAACTGGTTCCACTTACTGAGAAGCTTCTTACATCTGCTAAGTCTGCTTACCGTAACTACAAAGCATACTTAGAAAACCTAAGAAAGGAGGAAATTCAAGAAAAAAGAAGGAAAGATGAAACGAAACAACAAGAACAAAGAAAAACGGAGATGGAGAAATTGAAAAAGAAAAAAAGGGCCATGATAAGAGTTTTGTTACTTTTTGGTTACTTTTTTGGTGCTTTTGGTTTTGGGTGCTTTTGGTCACTTTTCAACTATTTACAAGAGACCAGATCACTATGAGTCCTGGAATACTCCTCAGTCGAGTAGGAATTCCGGGAGCTTTTTCGCAGGAAATTACTAATATAAAAATCTCGGTATGTGAACATTTTCGTGTATAATTATCTATAACACAACATACAGGAACTCTTTCTCAGAAACTTATTGATGAGAGATCCATGCTCCCCCTGTATCTAAAAAGAAGCCTTCCAATGATTTCCAGTCATGTAAATAGAAATGCAGTATTTTAGGCAGCATACCCTCACTGTATTTCAACTTTTAGATAGCCGGTATGTCGAGTTAAAATTGTAATCAAACGTACCACCTCTGCATTTTTCCCTTCCAACACTGAGTTTGGCTGTCTGCTTAGTTCACTGCACATTGCCATTCTACTGCTTCTTACGTAGTACAAAACTTCCGTTAACAACACTGCGCTGCGTCGTCACCTGACAGGTAGTTCCTGTAATAAAATTTTTGTCAAACGAAATGAAGCTAAATATACCAACAAATCAACATATACCTCCGCATATTTTAGGAAAACACTGATAATCCCGAACAATGCCTTAAAGTACACAGGAACATAGAAGTTTATATATAAAATACTTTAAAAAGTAAGAACAGATAACTTGAATTGTTAAAATTGCATTATAGTCAGTTGCGCTTACATTTTGGATATTTTGTTCGATCCCAGCTCCCGCCAAGTGAACTTTCTGGTTGACAAAGACTGTGCGTGCGTTTCCCCGGGGTTCTTCCGTTTCTTCCCACTTTCTCCATTCCACCATTTCATTCATTTCTCATAATCACCGTCTCCTTTAGCCTAGCCGGCATAGCGTGGGACGTTAAACTTTTATTTCAATTTTGGGGGATATTTTTTTTTAAGTTTGGCAATGAATATTAGCAACAGAAAGTAATGCCTATTTTATTTTACCAAATAGACCAACACGTTATGAAATTTACCTGATATACTATGAATGTTTCGTTTTATAGATACGTAACTTTATACACATTCTTTCTTCTAAAACGTGATTGTATTCTTTACCTGTTGTCCCCCTATAACAACTGTGAATTTTTACAAAACTGGGATGCAGAAAAATAATATGTAAAACATCTATAATGTGATGTTTCGCAGGGCGCCTTATATAAAGGACACACTGCAGTCTTCACTGGTTGTTTATCAACAATAACAGTATCTATGTATGAATTTATTGTACAGAACTGTGGTCTGCAGAAGAATAAATATAACCGCTTAACTTTGCTGTGGTTTCGCTATAGGGCCTTATGTAATGGGCACATTGTACTTTTCATGGGTTCTTTGTCAATAACTGTAGGAATTTATTATATTAAAAGAAACTTGTACCTTTATATAATGTGATGCTTCGGAGGGCGCACCGGGACATGCCTAGGTGTCCCGATTTGCCAGCCTATGCCTGGCTGAAGGTCCACGTCTCACATTGCCTTGCCACTGAAAGGAAGAACTTCAATCCAAGAAGCAACAATAATTTCCTTCAACATACATAAAGAACACTACACGAAAACTAAAGGATACAATTAGTCACTGAATATTTATTATCAAAATCATTGTTAGAATAGAACAGACAAAAAAAAACTAAATTTTGCCCCACTGAAAAACACAACGGGTTCGAGTTAACGGGGACATGAATTATAGCATACGCAGGAAGTACATCAGGATGCGAAATTATGGGGTGGATACGGAGAATACCTCCCTACTATATATTTTTCGAATAACATTCCCACCTGTAATAAGTTAGTGCTGGTGAATAAGGTGACAGTATTATCGCAAATTAATTACGTTAATCCTCTTGTAATTAACTATATTTAGTATGTAACTTTGGGAAGAACTAATTGTTTACAGATCTCAGAATACAATATCAATGTTAGTTTTTAAATCTTAGTAAGCTCGCATACTGTAACTCCTTTAGTAAATCGTCTTTAATATGCAATGTACGACAGGTCAAGTTACCAAAAAAAAAATTGTCTCCGAATGTAAAGTGAAATAGGTTACTTGAACAAATGACAGTCGAATTCATATTACAAAGAAGAATATGTTAAAAACACAATGCTCCAATTCTCTGTACATTAATTCTCTTCTTGATACCTACGAGAATGGATCTTGTGTCCCGTCAGCCCACACGCGAATGTACCATGCTGGTAAATTCACAACAGCATACTTGTGCCATTTAGAGGGGCGGGAGGGATAACTTAAATATAAATATTTTTCCTAGAATTTACCATTTCCCCTATTGCCGTAGGAGGTGGAAAGAATACCAGAATAAAGGACGTATCCTAGCATTTAGTACGTAGCTACAAAGTTGAAGCTCCACCACAATATACATATGACAAACTAAGAAATAGTATTATTATATGAAGTGTTTTTATATTGCAAAAATACATTTTTCTCACTTATTACCTATAGAGTACCTTATACGAATACTATTTTCTGGAATAGAAATATGTAGATTTAACAATTTATAGTAGTTAATTTGTTGCAAAAGAATTTTAATTGGCGCTTTCCAGTGCAACCGATAATGGCCAACATAGAGTCATATGTTTCCTTGTATAAAGATTCAAAATTTAACTTTCATAAAACTATTTTGAAGGTACACAATTGACATATTACGCTCACTCAACCTCGCGATCACATTATTTCGACCTCACACTCACATCGCCAGTTTGACTTCACGATCAGATCATTTTGACACCTCGCTCACTCGACATCACGATCACATTTTTCGACATCACGCTCACTCGAACTCACACTCACATCGTGATTAAAACATCACATTTACAACATCCATTCGACATCACGCTCACTCGACCTAACGATAACATCTTTTCGAAATCATGCTCACTTGATCTCACATTTAGCATTCTTTCGACATCACACTCACTCAATCTCACACTCAAAACATCCTTCGATATCACGCTCACTCGACGTCACACTCATAACATCCTGTCGACATCACGCTTACTCGACATCACTCACATCATCATCTTGACATCACACTCACAGCATCCATTCGACATCACATTCACTCAACCTCACGCTCACACCTTTTCGTCATCACGCTCACTCGAACTCGCAATCTCATCACCATCTCGACATCATGCTTACTGAACCTCACGCTCACAACATATTTTCGGCATTACGTTCACTCGATCTCATGCTCACTTCGTGAGGATGAGGTCGAGCGAGCATGAGTTCCGAACTCATGAGCGCCGACCTCATGAGTTTGGGCAGCTTTGGCTGGTACTAGTTTTTCTTTAAAATTATATTTGTATATGTTCATATTTGTTATTAATAATTGCCTTCTGGCATTTGTTGTAGATTTTCTTAAATAAGTGAACATGAATTAGTGGAAGTTACGTCACACTTCTGATCCTTTTTTCGACAGTGTGAATTATTCCTTACACCATTAAGTGCTCTCGAGGATGTTATGGTGTGTAAAGTACGCAGATTCTTTTGTGAACTAATTGACCGTCTCCGACGTCATATTGTCAAACCAATATCTGCAAGATTGACTCGGTGTGCTTATAGTTAACGTGTTGTTGTCTGGAATAAAAGTACTTGTACATGAAATCGAATCACGACAGGGGCAAATTTTGTTTCTTTCAAAACATACTCCTATAAGTTCACATATATTATTTTAATTGCTTTCCTGGAGTTTTCGTACATTATCTTAGGTAGTGACTATGTGTTAGGCTGGGTTACGTGAAGTCAGGTTCAGTTATGTATGTGTACACTTTCGTTTCTTTCTTTCAAAATATTTTTCTATCTGTTCACATTTATTAATAATTATTTATTTGTTGAATTTGTAGTTACTGTGGGTTATTTGCGGTTACATAAGCTTATAGGCTCGCACAACAAATAGAACAACGACAACACGTTCTTCTGAGAGCAATATACATTGATTTTTATTAGGCACAAAATACTGCGAGTGATGCTACACACCTATGAATTTTACTCACTGTCAATGCCGGTGGCACAGCTTTCTTGTAGGAAACACTATGCCAAATCGCGTACTCAGCCACTTATACTGTGTCACCAACTGTGTTAGAAATGGATTATGTATTAGTATCTCGATATTAAAAAAAAAGTTTGTTTTAAAATTTTATTGGGTTTACCTGAACACCCAAAAATCTTTTAATCTTCTTGTGTCGTTAAAGCGGGCATACCCCACTGGTTTGGTATCTGGCATAGTATCAAGGCTAATTTTTAGAAGTACATATATAAGTATCTTTGCTTTGTTCATACTGTGAATAGGAACAAAGATAATTTTTTTAGACTTTTAAACTAAGCTTGCGCATAAGTGTCGGAAGTCTTGGAGAACGATTTTGTCCATCTTTGAACAGGTATCAGAAAATATAGTTAAAAAATATCGTAAAGAAGTCTTCTGTAATTGGTTCAGCGTCCAAAGAGTAGGCTCCTTCTTTTTTATTAACTCAGTATTCCAACCTGAAGCCCTTGAAATTTGCTGTTTCCAGTTTCATCGTTTATCGCCATACAAAGAAAATGGTATTATAGTAAGTAGCTGTTCTTTGCAAACGATTCAGCGTCTTTAAGACAACATTCAAGATATTTAGAATATTCTACCGAAACGAAAGTAGCTCAAATTAGTCATTGCAGTTTTAGCCTTTATTCCCATAGAACGAAACGGTAACAAATAACGAGAAGCCATTGTTTCTAAACTATTCGGTGTCAATAGACAAAAAAAAAAAAAAAAAAAAAAAAAAAAACAATTTGCCATGACGACTTGTAGTTCCAGTGTATTATTATTGCAGCTTTCAATGCCGGTTTCAACGTTGGCGTGCCCCTGCTGTAAAATAAATACAGTTCGTTGCCAGGATTCTGATTCTCTGGACGACATACCATTACTATTTACAATAATCTATTGATACCGGAAATATTTTATTATTATTTCAGGTTTCAATATTGATTTCCGCAGGACAAAAACGGTAAAAGACTTAGGAAGCGGCACTTTGCAATCGATGAAGCATTTCGAACACATGTTACATTTTCTGCATTTAAATTTTATTCAAAACAGAAATATTTAAATTAGCCATTGAATGCTGTTTGAACTTTTATCGCAATAGAAAGGAAACAGCAAGAAATCTTTCGCCAAATGATTCAGTGTCAAAGGCACCCTGACTATTGGTAACACTCTACCAAACAAGAAGTGGTTCAAATTTAATATTTCCGGCTTTAATATTTATATCTATTGGGCAAGAACAGTAACAAATATAGAGATGAGGTTTTCCAATCGATTAGGGGATGCAAGATAAAGTTCCACATTTTCCACTAACTTCTATTCAAACCGATTGAAATTAGCCATTTCTGGTTTCAATATTAGTCACCATAGAATCAGAAAGACAACAGCTAACGACAAATGATTTTCTGTAATCAATTCAGGGTCTGAAGGGAACATATCAAAAGCCACATCATTCTACCAATATCGGAATTGGTTGAAGTTTAATACTACGGCTGGTTTCAATGCTGATTTTCATAGAGTAAGGATACTAAGAGATTTCGAGATATGGTTTCATACAATCGATTCAATTTCCCAAGAATAGATTCCTTGTTCTCCGATAACCCTCTACTCAAACCGTAAGTTTTACAAATTAGCCATTTCCGATTTCAACATTTAGCCTACAGACAGCCTACTACTTACGTTTCAGTACTGATTTCCGTATAGCGAAAATGCTAAGAAATATCGAGATGAGGTGTTTTTTGCAATTGGATCAGCTTGCCAAGAAAATGTTCCATCTTTACCATTGGAGCTCTCTTCAGGCCAGAAGTAGTTAAATGGCATTTTTAGCTTTTATCAACATAAAAGGAGAAGAGTAACTAATATGAAGGAGCTTTTTTTTACAAACGATTTAGCGTGTCAAACAACATAGCATCACTATAAACAACAATCTAGCAAAAAAGTAAATGGTTCCAGTATAATAATTATTACCAGTTTCATTACTTATTTCTATAGAGCGAAAGCGGTCAAATGTACCTAAATGCGTTATTTTTTCAAATTAATTTACTTTGCTAAGAATAAGTTCTATCTTTTATGCTAAACCTCAGTTCAAACAGGAAGTGGCTTAAGTTATTCATTCCTGTCTTCAGAAATTATTACCAGAGAACACAATGGTAAGCGCAATGCGTACAACTTCTCAATCGTACATATATTTTTCATTGCAACCCCTATCACTATATTAATAAGGAATTTGTTTATTAGTACGTCTGGTATTACATTTTCGTAGAGAATAGCTGTAATATTTCCTGAGAAGTCTTTTGCAATCGGTTCAGCATCACCAGACAGGTTCTATTTTCTCCTGTAACGATCTATTCAGATTTGAAGTGCTTCAAATTAACAATTCTTTCAACATGTATCTCCATAGATGAAAACGAATAAGGCTAAGCTAAGTATCTTTTTTGAAATGGATTCAGTGTCCAAGAAACAAGTTACCTTGCGTATCTGGCACATTCCTGGGAAGTCCTATCACTTTGTTCATGTACGCAAATATTTTTTTAACTCTTAACTTGAGTATTTTTCTATCCTACTGTAAAGAAAATGATTCGATGAGTTTTATAAATACTTTTCTATTTCCTTCTTTTCGTACGAGTGCAATACTTTGTCTGCTTCCATGCCTGTGCTAACTACCTTATAAATAAAAGCTAAATATATTAGCTCAGTGGTAAACCGTTGAGCGTAGAAGCGCAACGTCCTGACGTCGATTTCCGTTGGTATGTAATTATATCATCCTCAGCGGATGAATGACTATATTAATAAACTTTCGTCCCGTTGAATAAACTTTTATTCGTATATGTCACCAGAGTTTACTGGTTTGTAATACTCTAAAACTTAATACCAACGGTTTTCACGTTGTCAGAGAAAATTGCTTTGCATGTATAATAATATATGTGAGGGATATTCGTGGCTATAATCATGAGAATAATGTAGATATTGGAATAGGACTATCACGCAATTACACTTTTGTCTTTGAACGTATGAGTTGGCAACATTTTTTGCAATCGAGTACTCAAGAGAAACTATGTTGACAAGATTCACAAGATATAATCTCGACTGTAAACAATTCACACGAACATTACGTTGAGAAAAGCTAATTTTCACATGTACGTCACCTTCAGACACGCTGGGTAAGGTATTATTCCAACAAGTGCATGATTTTGTGTTATATAGATACGATATTATCTGGGAAAAAGGAAGACAGATGAATTTTGAAAGCAAAATTTAAGTAACTTACCAAGCGTGAGGTGAACTAATGAGATTAAAGGTCACTATAAGTATATTTACAATAGAAACATGTCAAACTTTTACTAAAATAACGATATGAAAATGTTCAAGATAGGGTTACGTCGCTTATTTCAGTAATACGTATGGAAATCGCAAAATTTGTGTTGATTCTATTAAAATGGGTGATAGTAGTCTGGGTTGGCTTGAATAAATCCAGAATGGTACCCAGTAAAGAAGTTTTATTTCTGAGGCTATGGGCCTAGTTTTCTTTAAATGCAAGGTGAAAAAGTTTCGCATATTACCGAATCTGCTCTAAACGTCAAGTGTATCTTCTTTAGTGTTTATTATATTCTGGTAAAAATACACATTGTGTATTACTATCGAAACTTCAAATTAAGTTCGGGGCTGTTCATACTTTCGTGAACGTATGCGCAACTTCTATATTTCCCTTTAGCTAGCGAAGCACACACCTGATCACGAGAGTGGTACTTTTGCAACAGTATGTACAGAAAACTTTACTTTTGAATTTCACAAATCGCTATATTAATACAACAGAAGTAATGTTATGAGTATTGTTCAAGATTTGTGCAGGTTGTTGATGTTAATTATTAGTGGAGTAAACTATTGCCAAGTTTCAGAACGCATTTCTACAAAGAAAAGGGACTTTATCTGAACTATAATTAATGTAATGTCTACTCTTTTCAGAATGCATTGGTAGGGGATGCATAAGAAGATATTTCCTAAAGCTTTATTTTAAATTTGAACACCTTTTCCAGTTTCGACGATATAGGGGTTGACTGTTCATCACAATATTAGACGTATAGGATCATATATTTCCACTCCCGCAAGTGTGTGTTCACCAAAATAATACCATGTATCAACCCCCTAAAACTACGTTGATATTCTTAATAAGGTGTATTCAGAAAGTCTTGTATGGTAAAAACTCGTTAGTGAAACAGGTAATATGAATGTGAGTTACGCAACAAGAAAATGTGATTCTTTGGCATATATTTTTCTAGAGATAGAATACTCAACATATGTAAAGGGACACATGACAAACGGGAATATTTTATTATTTGGAATGAAAATGATGAAAATACCATGTTTGCCTGATAAGGTTTCTTAAGGGATATGAAAAAAAGTTCTTCAGTTTTAGACGTGGCACATGTTAAAATATTGAAACAAGTCTATATGTATCACATCTAATCACATAGATATATTTGAAAAGGGATAGATACCGTAGTGTACACTAAAACTTAATACCTCAAAACATTCAAAGGATATTATAAACCCTAGTAGAGATTGGTACACAACATAAAATGATAAATTTCGTGCAAAATTATAAAAACTGTTATACCCTTCTTTTGTTTCTAAGTTATTATAGTAACAGCTTTTGATAGTTGTAATTTGAACCAACCCTTGTAATTACTAACTTTTATGGCACATGAGTTTATTACATGAACATTTACAATGACATCGAACTTTCTTTTTCACCTATAATATTGAGATTTTCATTCCATAGTTTAATATATGTAAAGTAATCCGCAAAGAAAAAAATTCACATACACTGAACGTTTACATTTTCATTAATAACTTACTTTTCTTAAGTATTATTGCGTCTTTGTACTTTCCTTGACAAAGGAATGTAGTAATAAATAATTATTTATGATTTTTAAGAAAAATAAAAGCGAAATACGAAAGTGTAAGCAAAAAACTTTTATTCATATGAAACGTTAGTAAGGCAAATAATTACGCGAAGAATATTCTGGGGGAAATTTAACGGAAAACGACAAAGTGCACAGGTATTAGGAACACTAATTAATACATGAAGTGAAAAGAACTTAAAACAATATTTTTTTGCGATGAATAGACAATCCACACTTCAAGTATAGTTCCAGTGTGCAAATTCAAGCAATATCTTCAGTTTAAGATACTGAAAAACACGGAAAATGGTTATTTGCAACTCCATGTGTGAACCTAAGTTTGCAGTGATGTACAGTATGCGCGTGATGTTTATTCGCGGGGTATATGTTCCATAAATATGCCGCGAATACAGAAACCGTGAATACGGAATGGTAATTTATATGGAATTATAGGGAATACGTTCCTAGGTGGCAAAATAAAACAAATACATATGTAAAAAGAATCAATTTATTGTAATTGAAGTTTTGACCATATTGATTAATTATTATCTTCAGGCTTAGGCAATGGTTTGAAAAATTTTGTATTTTTTTCTTGCTTGGCAGTTTTTAAAAGCTCCTTCAATTCAGACTGATATTCAGCAGTGCTGTTAGCAATTTGCCTCTTAAAAATAAGACTTCATTCCATAGACGAATCAATTTTCATAAAGAAATCACAAAGCTCATTTGCCATTCTTAAACATTCACTAAGATTTTTCAAATTAAATGTTACGTTTCCAGTGCTTGTTGAAGCCTCTTCTTCAATGGGCTGTGAATTTAACATTTCCTCCAGGTCGGTTTCAGTCAAATTTTCATTTTGCGATTCAAGGAATTCCTGAATGTGTTTGAACCCATCTCATCCTATTCCATTCGCAATTTCGGCTATGTTTGCAGTCAAAGTTTGAATTTGCACACATTCTTCGTCATTTTACGCAGTCAGAGCAGGCCACAGTTTTTTCCAGCATGACTTCAATGTGTGTGGCTTCAGTTCTTCCAATGATTCTTTTATGTTTACGATGCATTTTGCTATGTCAAATTTCTTCCAGTATTCCATAACATTCATATCAGGATTACATTCCATATTATCTAATACGATTTTGAGGTTCTTCTAATGTAATAGAGCTGAAAGGCCTGGATTATTCCTTGGTCCATAGGTTGAAGCAAAGCCGTCGTGTTGGGAGGTAAAAATGTCACTTTTATATTTGGATGCATAGTTTCAAGTTCGCGAGGATAACCTGGTGCATTCTCCAAAACTAGAACTGCTTTAAAGTCTAAATTCTGTTTTTTTAAATAAGTTTCAACTTCAGAAACAAAACAATTCCGGAACCAGTCACAAAAAATAGCGCTTGTAACCCACGCTTTCTTATTAGCACGCCAAAGCACTGGCAGGTTGTCCTTGTTTTGATTTTTTAAAGCCCGAGGATTTAACGATTTATAGCATCAGTGGTTTAATGACACAATCTCCAGATGCATTAGAACACAGCAGCAGTGTAACTCTATCCTTTGCTGCCTTAAATCCAGGAGCAGACTTTTCGCTTTTCGGCATTCTCTTCCCAAACAGTGCAGTTTCGTCTGCATTAAATACTTGCTCAGATTTGTATCATTCATCAGCTACTAAGTTAGCAAATTCTTCTGGATATCGTTCTGTTGCAGCAGTGTCTGCAGATGCAGCTTCTCCAACGATTTTAATGTTATGCAATGATTATCTCACCTTAAATTTATTGAACCAACCTTCCGATGCTTGAAATCCTCCATCTGTACATTCACCACTACAACTACCAACAGGTCTTTTAAAATGAGCGTAAAGACGGCTTGCTTTCTCCCGGACCATTGGACCACTCAGGGGCACTCTTTTTTGATTGCGCTCTTCGATCCATAATGATAACGCAACTTCAGTTTCTTCTATTGCTGGATCACAAACAATTTTCGCTGACAGTAAAGTTGAAGCTCCAGACGACCTTATTTTATCTTCGGATTTTTTTGTCGATCTTACAGTTGATTCGTTGACATTGAATGAGCCTGATATGGATGCAAATGACTCTCCAAGGCGTAAACGATCAAGCATTTCTATTTTCACTTTAAGCGGTAACACAGATTTTTTTCATGTGGAAACTCGTTTCTCAGTTTTTTTAGTTGACATTACTGAATAAATTAGGAAGACAGCGGTAGAGACGTGTTACTCGATCACAATTTTTGTAATGAATGGAAAGACGAAACAATAAAACACGCAAAGCAGCTCTTACCAAAGGACAGAACGTCTAATAATGTAGCGGCATTTAAAAATATACTTTATTAATTGAGTAATAAGGTTGGTTTCATTCTGTTTGTTTACATTCTCAAAAACACCGATCGCGGCGAAAGCGGCTTATGTCAAAGTAGAACCTTTACATCGGCGATATCATTTAACAACATACTTTAGGCAAAGTTGTAATAAGGTCTATTTTACATTTTATTAGTCCATTTGACGACGTTTACAAAGTATATTTTCTGGATACCTATTGGAATCCTTTTTATTATTATGTATGTACGTACTGATTAGATCCGCGAATAAACAAATCTTTAGCCGCGAATATAGGAATTGGGTCGCATTTTTTTAATCCGCGAATAGTGAAAACACGAATGAAGGAAGCGCGAATAAGGAGCTTTTACTGTATTAGCAATATTGAAACAGTTGATGTTACAAGTGTACCCCTAGTCAAGTGTTTTAAAAATCCTGTTTAAATTCTAGAATAGAAGGGAAGTAGTTCGAGCCAGATTATAGAAAGTTTTCTTTTTTAATATAAAGGAACGTTTTTGTCAATATAAAATTCTACTATGAAATGGTTGATAAAATCAAATTAATTTCCATTTTTCAAAGTTTCGTCACGTTTATTCGCCATATCCATCACTTTTATACAAAAAATCTAAAATGAAGAACGTTGACACTTATAAGAACAGATTTCTGAATTGAATACTTGAAACCACTCACGCTTTTTATACCTATTCCTGTATACAGGTGTATATATGTTCGGACATGTATATGCAGGTATTGCATATATTAAGAGGAATTGGGACCCGCGGAAATACGTAGGAACAATCATGATTTGATCAGGAATGCTTTAAATTACTGGAGAAGAGAAAATAGAGAAAATTACCTTGGCAAAAAAAAAACGAATGGAATAACTACACAAAATTTCGCAGACATCAGGGGTAATTTTCAAAATTTCTAGAAGAAAGAAACGCGATTTTTTATAGCTAGAATTAAGAAGCTTGGAGATAATAGTAAAAGTAAAAAGACTCGGGACATGTATAAAAGTATCAACGAATTTAAGAAAGGCTGTGAACCTCTCGCTTATATATTAAAGAAAGCTGACAGAATTGTTCTCACTGATACAGATAGCATCTTAAATTAATAGGATGATTTATTTCACGATTTGCTTATCACGAACCGAAAAGCTAACGGATTCAGCATCCAAGGAACAATTTCTATCGTTGATCTTATTACTCTATAGCCACCTATAGTTACTGATGTACTTCTTCAAGTTGGAATATAAATTTCGCATATTTTAACCCTTTCACTGTGGAAGGCGACGAAAAGAAAATTTCCCTAACCTGCGAATGTCGATTATAGTCGACGTGTTAAAATTTGTCTGTATCTTGGTTTTGTCGATTGTAGTCGCCAAAGGTTTTCTGGGTGATTTCTATTGTTTATCGAAAACAATAGAACACAAAAAATTGAACGGTACAACTTTGGCGACTACTCTCGACAAAGCCAAGATACGGACAAACAAATTTTAACATGTCGACTATAGTCGACATTCGCATGTTAAGGAAATTTTCTTAAAAGTCGACAAAAGACGACTTCCTTTGTGAAAGGGTTAATAGTCACAGATTCACACTATGAAACGATATCCACTTGTTTATCTTAGATATTGGTACAGATAACTCGTGTAATGCTGGGAGCTAGAGAGGCATAATTGTTTTTCCATATATAGAAGAGACACTGCATTTCAAAAGTTCAAACGTCTCTCCTGAAAAGTTAAGAATTTTGAGTTACGTCACTCTTGAAATAAGCAGGCGACATGTATTCAAGACCTTGTCCGCTTCTATGTTTGTGCTAACTAGCTTATAAATAAAAGTTTAAGATATTATCTCAGTGGAAAAGCGCCTGACTTACAAGCACAAAATCACGAGTTCGATTCACGTTTGGGACAAAACGTTTTAAGTATGTAATGATCTTTTTCTTAGAGCGTGAATGATTAGTTCAATAAACTTTCTTCCCGTTGAATGAACCCATTTCAGGTAGGCCTATGTGTCACCAGAGTTTCCTGGTTTGGAAAATTCTAAAGCTTAGTACGAATTACGGCACGTTGTAAGGGAAAATTGCTTTGCATCTATAATAATTATGTGAGTGATATTTGTTGCTGTAATCATGGGAGTAAATGTAGATACTGGAATAAGCCTATCACGCAGCTAAAGTTGTCTTTTAACATATTTCCTTTCAATAGTGTTGTAAATAGAAAAAAAACGGTTCGTATTTTTTTCAGGAATGTACCTTTTTTTAGAAAAAAAAGCCTCTTGTTTCTTTTCTAAATTTCGTTTTTTTTTTAATACTCATTTGTAATGCATCTTACGTCTATTTAAGTATGAAATATTTTTATGTAGGTGTAATCACCGTAAAATGCAACATAAATTAAACGCTAGATACTGATACGCTACAAATATTTTACAATTTACATAAATATCATACCTATTAACAATTCGGGTTTCAGCAGTTTTCATCAATATCAACTAAGAAATAAAAGTAGAAATGAAATTTTGTTTTTTCGTGAAATCAGGCTAAGTACGAAAATAATGTCACGAACAGTATAAAATTCCAATAACTTGTCTAAAGGTAAAAACTAATACTAATTTGCCTAATAGTATCTTTCTAAATGTCATATATAAATAATTTGTCGACTAGATATATATGATATGCAGAGCCGGCTCTACCATATATGCAACACGTGCATTTGCGTGGAGCGGCAAGCTTGGATGGTCCGGCAAAATCTGTCATAAGTATATTATTTAAATTAAATATTTCTTGCTGGAAACAGACTTCATGATGATGGTAGTTACATTTACTAAGCTGACCTTCTATTTGAATACTAAATTCATAAATTATGTTTAGGTTGCATTAGTTTAAGGCTATATGGACAATGCTAAAGCAAATGGTCGAATAAATCCGAGCACAAATTGCTTGATTGTTGTCAAATGCAAGAATTAAATTCTCGAATAGTAGTGAATATCTGTTCCATTTAGTAAGTTATCACAGTTTTGATATGAAACTAGTCTTGCTTTTGTCACAAACAAGTTCCTTATCATTGAAAATAGAAACAAGTTTTTTTTTAAAAAATGTTAGAAGATGTAGAAGAAAAAACAAGAAATAAAGATAAAAGAGCTAGTTGTACTGGAATTACAAACTGATACATTGAGATTGAAGCTCGATAGTGGATTCTATAAAAAGGATTACCATCTTTTCTCTGCAGGTGTGTTTACTTTATCTTCCACTAACACAATAGATTAATATTTAAAGAAGAAAACAGACACAACGGGATTGTATTTTTAGTAAGTATTTAAGCCTTTCTAAGTGCGACTGCACTTACCCTCACCTTTGTTGTTCATGCTGGAGTAGCATACTTAAAATCATGACTTTTAAGGTATGTTCTTTCTGGAGAAAGGGGGAGGCGGCAAATTATGCCAGGCGACAAATTGACTAGGACCGGCCCTGATGATATGTACATAAAAGCATGACTATAGAATGACTCAATTTGAAGTAATGCAGGGTGTTTCAAAATTAATATTAGGGGTTTGAAACTTTGTAGTATCTATTACAATTAACTTACAATTGTAAATATTATATCAAATGAAAGAGAAACTCAAACAGTTTTGTACGCACGCATGTACATGCATTGTTTCTTCTGTCTGCCGTTAGAAGGAGCAAGTAACAAAGATGGAGACTAGAGAGCAGAGAGCTTTTTGTGTTTTAATAAAGACTACATCTGTACAGTGCAACCGTCTGTATGAAGAATAGTAAGGAGACGCTTGCAGCTACGTCTTTATCGTTTGCAGTTGCATACAGGTCTAAAGTCTACAGACTACGGTTTACGTGCTAATTCCGCAAGTGAAATATTCCTGCATAACAATGAAGATTTTCTGGATCGTGTCGTCTTCAGTGATAAATCAACCTTTCACCTAAGAACTCATGTAAACACTCATAATGTTTGCATCTGGCCGTCAGCAAATACTCAGGAGATGGTACAGTTGAAACGAGACTCCCCTAAATTCAATGTGTTTTGTGCCATATGGCGGAAAGTTTATGGGCCTTTCTCGCCTATCGACTAGGTGTGTGCTATGTGACGAATGAATCTCTCATTGAACACTTGTAGCAAAGAATGTTTGAGGTGCTCTTTTACTTGATGCATAGCTTACAATTGTACGTAAAATGTAATAAGTACAACGAAGACTTAAAACCCCAAAATTTATTTTGAAACACCCTGCATTTCTCATCAACAGTGTTGGAACTAAGATGTAAAAAGGAGAGAAAATTTTCCTTATAAATTATTGTTTACAACGATATTATTATCAGTCAAGACTATAACTACAACAGCAGCACGAGTTAGTAGTAAAAAAATGTAATCAAATGTATACTCGGTGGCCCAGGTGGCCAAAGTGGCACACATGGGTGTCACTTGTTTAATCCGCTTCGGTGTGAACACTAATTAACATATCAGGATATTATTCTTGCAAAATATGGTTGGACTATAGTTTATCATATTAATTTCTTTTTCTTTTGGTGTCTAATTTCCTTCTCAAATTTCACCCCAATCAAAAATTCGAGAATTTTCTAATTTCGAATTTTCTTTACTTTTCTCCCAGTGTAGAAAGACATCCTTAAGACTTGCCAGGTAGATACCTCGGATGGATACCTAACTGCTGACATCAATTGGATGGGCCTGCGCGCAGTGTTGCCAATTAGGGAAATCAAAATTCTCCTATATTAGAAAAATTAGAAATCTTTCTTTATAAATCCCTATCTATACGTCCGAGTGCAAGATAACTTACGCCAATCGAACATTTGTCCTTACTTGACAAATACAAGTACAGATCGTTACAATGAAGTAATTAGGGGGCGCACGAAAAATTCGTATTTAGGTTCTAACCCTTGATTTTTCCAGTTTTTCCCTACTTTTATGTTTACCGTAATATATTTTTGGTAATTAGAAGCTTTGTTCCTTAAATATCGCCATGATACTTGTAGGGTATATTAGTGATGTACCAATGTTTAATTTAAGATAGTTTGCGTTTGTGTGGTAGCAGTGTTGCCAGCTACTGAAAATTTTAATTCCATATTTTAGGGGGAAATTTTGGAAAATTTATCTGTTTTGTCTCTATTATTTCCCTCTTGTTGGATGTATCGGAACAAGCGTACCAGTATCTGGAAGTCTCGTTTTTGCACTACGCAACGCACTATAGAAAGTTTCAATAGGATAATTAGGGGAGGTACAGTTAAAGTTTACGTTAGACCTTGTTCTCTAATTGGAAAGAAAACTGTGATTTTTAAAGGTAGAATGAAATACTTTTTATTGACATGCTTACTTTATTAGATATCTTCACAATACTTGTAGGATATACTAGAGGGATACCAAAGCTTATTTTAAGATAGTTGTGTGTGTCTGACAGTAGTGTTGCCAGCTACATAAAATTTTAATTCCAGATTTTAGAGGCAAATTTTGGAAAAAAAATTCTTTTTATTTCTAATATTTCCAGGGTTGGGTAATCACGCGTAAAAAAGGTTTTCTACGTGACGCGTAAAATACGCGTAAAAACGCGTAATTTACGTAAAATACCTAATATAGGTAAAAAATTAGAACCAGGTCTACAAATTAAAAGAAAATGTTCTACGCGCTGAGCTTTAAAAAACTTTTTCCTAAAATTGTATGAAATCTAGCTGGATTTTGCAAAACTTAATCCGTAAGCATAAACTAGGAATTTTTTTATTGGCTTTGTTAAGTAGCATTGTATAATACGGTTTGCACGCGTGACTGTTCAAAACCCATTTCATCATGTTTTATGTTTTAAACCCTCTGTATTCGAGAAAAAAATTATGCTAGAGAAGCCGTGGGAGAAACTATTGTGCAATACAACAACAATGGTAAGCTTTCAAGGTCTCCGTTTCTGACGACTCTCTGCAATGTCTGAGAAAAGCATCACGAACAAGTAGAGAAGTTTCTGCTGGAAAACCTTGGCCCTTCAGGAATAACTAGCTACCAGCAATATCGGGGAAAATGTTGAAAATTTGAAGAACTTATGAAGAAGGGACTTACAATACCACGCATATTCTGGTATTTCGCTACTCGGCAATATAAGGAGTTGTCAGAATTTGCTATGAAGTTACTGAACATCCTAGCATCTTCAGCGCAAATTGAAAGACTTTCCTCAAATTGGTCCTTTGTTCATAACGTCACAAGGAACCGGCTCAGCTTCGAACGTTCGAAGAAACTACTTCAAATATACTACACCTTCAAATTACAAGACCACTCAAGTTATGAATAAGAGTATTGTGTTCGAAATGTACCAAACTATAATGGAAATGGCATGTAACATTCTTTTTTTTTTTTTTAGAATTAAAATAATGGCTAAGTTGTAACTGAAATGATATACTCAGTGTTATTGAAACCAAGTGAAATATATCCAGTATTCGAACTAGGAAGGAAGACAAATTGTTTCTTTCCAAAAAAAAAAAACCGAAGAAACGAGTAGTTCTATATTCTGTTGAGTATTTTCTTCAGTTTTGTCTATTTATTATGAGCATAAAAACATTCTAAATTAAAAGTTCAAATGATAGTCAAGTGCTAAGGGAAGTAATATATTTAGTGTTGTTGTTGAACTTGGAAGAAAAGAGCAAAATAAATGAGTTCATTCCGAAAAATGTAGTATAATGTTCTGTTGGATGCTTTTATATTTTTTCAGTTGTGTGTGTTTAAAATGAGAATCTAATAACATTTACATCGAAAATTCAATATGTCCCAGTGCTAATTGAAGTGGTATATATAGTATCGTTGGCACGTGGAATAAAAGAAATCAGTTTATTCTAAAATTTAAATTATTTCAATATTCTGTTCAGTATTTTTCGTATCAGTTATGTGTGTGAGTTAGTGTGTAATATGAAAATGAAATCAGCCTAACAGTCAATCTCTTTTTCTTTTCTAATAAAAGTTTCAAAGTATAATGAAATGTTTCGAGTTTTATATTAAAAGCTGCAAAGGTATAACAATAAATTGTTATAATCAAAAGGTTACTTGATATTTTCAAACATATCCGAACCAACACATATTTTTAAGGGGCTATCCAAAATTATCTTTTATTACTATGATTTGGCATGAAATGATTACTTTTAAATATAATTTTTAGAATATAATAGTTTTAATGCTTAAATAAGAAAACTAAGCTTACAATATAACCGACTATTTAAAATGATCTTAGTTTCAATGAAATAAATATAGTTTTCTACGTCTGCGTAAAAAACTGGTTTTCTACATGACGTATATTACTAGTAAATTACGCGTAATTAATTTAAAATACGTAACAAGTAAATTACCTTGCCAACCCTGATAATTTCCTTCTTGTTGGCTACATTCGAACAAACGTACCAGTGTCTAACAGCCTTATTCTTAGCCTACACAGCGCACCATAAAAAGTTTCACTAGAATAATTAGGGGAACTACAGTTGAGGTTTATAATCAACCCTGCTCTGGAAATGGTGAATTTCTGAGGTACAATGAGATATTTTTTAAAAGTTCATGCTCGGTTTGTTATATATCGCCATGATACTTGTAGGATATTCTCGGAGTACTACGGTTTATTTTCAGATAGTTTTCGTCTGTCTGATGGCAGCGTTTCCAGCCAAAACAATTAATTCCCGCTATTATGTGAAAAATTCGGAAAATTTCCATTTTCCCCTCTATAATTGCCCTCTCACTGGCTACATTGAAACAAACGTACCACTACCTGAAAGCGTCCTCTTTGCCTTACAGAACGCATCGTGAAAAGTTTCAATAGGATAATTAGAGAGGCTGTAGCCCCAACATATTTGATTTTTGCTTCTGAGGAGTAAAAAGTGTCAAAATTTCATGTATATGACAGAAGTTTTTCTTTCCCTCTCTAAATGGAAGCCAGCGACTTTAGGATTTCACTGTACCTTGTCAACACACCAAAGACTTGTTTAGGTGACTTCAACCCATATAGCAGCAGTGGTGCTAGATACAAAGAATTTTGAAATTCGGTTAGGGAATTTTTTGTAAATTTTCACCTCTACATTTCCCGCAATAATTTCCCACCCGTTGGCAACACTTCAGTGCAACTTACACAAAAAAATAGCCACATCCATCTTCTAAAAAACAAGACCTTAACCATATCAATCGAATGAATAGTTTTTGAGCAATAAGTCACTAACTGGAAATGTAGGAAAACGCCGAAAATGACCTGGGGCAGAATGGAATAATCACACAATTTTGCTCGTATAGGTACAAAGAAACAAACGATTTGTAAGTTACGAGTGCTTCTCAAGTTCTGTTGATTATTTCAATTATCTGCAACATAAATCAATAAATAATAGTTGCCAGAAAAAAAACAGGTATTTGAAAAAAACATGAAAAAGAACAATGTTTTTATTGAATAAAACTTAACAGAGAGAAAAAAAAAACGTTTTTTTACAACACTACCTTTCAATATTTCTTGCAATTGAGTACGAATGTTAAACTGTTTTTGACAAAATTCTCATGATAATATCTCAACTGTAAATAATTCCCATGAGACCACGTTGTGCAAAGAAAGATCTTCCACTCATGTTGCCTTTAATCACCGTGGATAACATAACAGTGTCAGAGGTCCAGGATATCGTATTATATGGAAACCATATTAACACACACATAGGAAACGGACTCAAGAATTTTAAAACCAAAATTTAAGTAAGTTGTCTAGCGTGAGGTGAACTAAAAGAAAATGTACATCGCTATAGGGATAGTTGATCTCTATAATAGGAACATATCATATATTTTTATACAGAAAAAATGTCCTGGTGTTTATGATACTTCACGTTGCTTGTTCTAGTAATGCGATACGTCACGTCGCTTGTTTTAATAATGCGCATGGAAATCGTAAAATTTTTGTTCGAGAAAAATATTTGCAGACAGTTTAGTATATCCAAAACCGTTAAAATTACAATATACAGCAGCGTCATATTGAAGTAAGTTATATGAATCCAGAGTGGCTTCCATTAGACCAGAATGAAATGAAGCAGTGAAGGTTTCTTTCAGAGGCTATGGGGCATCGGGTTCGGTTAATCACAATATGAATGAGTTTCATATAGTACCAAATCAGTACTAATGTTTAACGTAAAGGATATATTCCCTTTCTTTAGTGTTTGTTATAACCTGGTAAAAGTACACAATGCAAATTCCTGCAAAAATTTAAACGAAATTGTATCCTCTTACAAATATCAACACTTTTTCGTCGTCAGTCATGCTTTGACGAATTTATGCAGAAGTTCCTTATTTGGTTCAAGCGGCCAAACAATTTTATAATGCAGTGGTAAAGGCGAGGAAGGAAGGTATTTCCAAAAGCTTTATTTTGTACATGAAATCCATTTCAAGTTTCCGTATTATTGGGATATAGAAATGTTGTATTTTCCTCACGATGTTACTCATATAGAATCACATTTTTTACTTCCCCAAAAGTTTGCTTAAGGAAGTTATATATGAAACCTTTAAAACTACGTAGATATACATAAAAAGTCATATACCACGAGATCTTCTTTGGTTTAAGAAATACATGGTAAAATATCAAAACGAATGTTTACTATCATATCTTATCACGTTGATATATTTCAACAGACGTAAAGATCTTTATATGGATTAAAATTTCATGTATCTCAGCATTCAGAGGATATTATAAACTAATAAAGATTGTTATACAGCCTAAAGTTTTATATTATATATAATTTGAAAAATTATTAATAAACACTAAACCCATCTACTCTTTATTTGTCATAATAACAGTGTTCGGTAGTTATCATTAAAACAGGTCCTCGTAATTACTAAAATTTATTCTGTATCAATAACACTTATAACGAAAGTAAGTTCTCATTATTGTTGTATTTTACATTTAAGCGTTTGTACTTCATTAGTCTTTCATATTATATATCTCGATTTCCGTTTCCTTATTTACTAAATTCCTTACAAGTTCCTTAATTATGTCCTTTGCAGAAAATACAATGTGTTTATTACACAGAAGAATTCTATTTTTCAAACAGATGTCAAATCTAATACATGCAAGACCCTTAACAAAGGTTTTGCTCCATCACATTTGGTAAGACAAATTTTGGCTAAGCAACAAATATTTTACACGTGCCAAAAATGTGGAAAGTTGTTTGCTGAAGAAACGTCTTTCGCAAAACACTTGTCAATACACATAGGTGAAAAACGACATAAATGTCAAATTTGTGGAAAGAAGTTTCTTTACAAATCTTTTTTGAATAGACACATGTTAATACACTCTGGTGGAAATCCTGAAAAATGCAAATTCTGTGGTAAGGTATTTCAACATAACCATGGTTTAAAGTGTCACATGTTAATACACAGAGATGAAAAGGCTCTCTTGTGCGAAGTCTGTGGAAAGGGTTTTTTTCAAAAATCTCGATTGGAGAGACACATGTTAATACATACTGGTGAAAAAACTCACAAGTGCAACGTCTGTGCAAAGTTATTCCGAACAACATCAGAATTCCGGAAACACATGTTAATACATACATTAATTAAGCCCCACAAATGCGATACCTGTGGAAAGGGGTTTAGTAATAAGTCAGATTTAGCTAAACACATTTTAATACATACTGGTGAAAAGCCTCACAAGTGTGATGTTTGTGCAACGGGATTTATTAGAAGGTCAGATTTAGCAAAACACATTTTAATACATACTGGTGAAAAAACTCACAAGTGCGACGTCTGTGCCAAGTTATTCCGGACTACATCAGAATTGAGGAAACACATGTTAACACACACATCAATTAAGCCTCATAAATGCGATACCTGTGGAAAGGGGTTTAGTAATAAGTCAGATTTAGCAAAACACATTTTAATACATACTGGTGAAAAGCCTCACAAATGCGATGTTTGTGGAAAGGGATTTATTAGGAAGTCAGATTTAGCAAGACACATTTTAATACATACTGGTGAAAAGCCTCACAAATGCGATGTTTGTGGAGAGGGATTTATTGGAAAGGCATATGTAGCAAGCCACATTTTAATACATACTGGTGAAAAGCCTCACAAATGCGATGTTTGTGGAAAGGGATTTCCTAGAAAGGCAGATGTAGCAAGACACATTTTAAAACATACAGGTGATAATTCTCACTCATGCAAGCTCTGTGGAAAGAGTTTCGTTTATAAATCAAGTTTGGAAACACATGTGTTAGTGCATACTGATGAAAACCTCCCAAGTGCAACGTCTGTGCAAAGATATTCTGAACATCCTCAAATTTGAAGACACATGTTCACACATACAGGTATTAAGCCTCACAGATGCCAAATCTGTGGAGAGGGATTCATTAAAAAGTATAATTTAAAAAAACATAATTTAAAACATACTGGTGAAAAGGCGCACACTTGCCCAGTCAGTGGAATTTGATTCAGTGAAACATCAAATTTCGCAAGATGTGTTAATCAACACTGGTAAATAAAGTCACACCTCTCAAGTTCGTGGAAAGGGATTTACTCAAAAATCAACTTTGGTAAGACGTGTTATTACACACTGGTGAAAAATCAGAGACATGTGAAGTTTGTGGTGAGGGATTTATTGAAAAATATTCTTTGGAAAAACGCTGTAACACACACACAGGTGACAAGCCTCACAAATGATAGGTCTGTGGGATCTTGTCTTTTATTTAGTATTGCTAGATTTCAACTTTCTGTAACCAATTTCAATCATATTGTTTTAACTATGTGCAATTAATTACTACGTATTAAAGATGTCTTGTTTTTGTTCAAATACATATAATAAACCAAACAATATTTCGTGCTAGGAAGAAAACATGTAGCCTGTTACAACGCTATAAAAAAAAGAATATTTTTCTTGATACCTTTCAGTGTAAAACACAAAATCGTAAAAATATGGAGCTGTACTCTTCTTGCAACGACGTCTTCAAGGTTTTACTTAACCTTTGTTCAACACCACAATGTTTGCATGTCATACCGTGAGGAAACCTGGACGACGAACACCGTATCGTTGTCACTATCACTTGATAAAACTAAAGCATGAGTGTTACTAAATTATCTTTGGAATATGCAATTCCTCAGAAGTTCATTACCAGCCGTGTATTGTTATTCCGTCTCTAAAAGTTTTTAGAGATATCATGTGTCAAAATGCTGAAATACTTGAAGAGGTTTTCTACTTGAAAAAGATATTTTACTTACGCATACAGTATCTTTTGGGACAATTTTTATTTTTACTCTTCTTTCTCGTAAATCATCGCAAAATCATAATTTCAACAATTTTGATCACGTCAAGCGCGAGCACTCGTTGTTTTATCTTGCGCCTTGAACTTGGGATTCATATTGTACTTGCCACTTAGCAGGAAACTCGTATGACGTGGGTCTGTAGCTAGTATATATTATGCGACAGAGACAAGGGTGATTATTGTTATTTAATCTCTCAAGATCAGTTAAATTACGGCATTTCTTAAATGTTATGGGTTTTGCAATACGAATAATCTTTTTCGACAAGGGTTATATAGTAGTCGTAATAAGTAAAACAAGATACTATTGATCTTTCTACTTCAGTGCTTTTTCGATCATGGTTTTCTCCATGAATTTTGTAACAAAAGGGTAATAAAGAGAGAGCTAATAAACAGTGGAGGTCAAGTGGTTTTGGAGGAACACAGTTGCCGTGCGGGACAAGTAACAAGTTACGGATCTTTCGTTTTAAACGTCAATTTGGAAGTAATCAGTGATTCGGACCGTAAAACCTTTCCTGAAGTTTTCCTGATTATATTGTTCTGCAAAGACAAGATCTAAAATTAAAGCGTTTTCGCCTTTTCCTAGCACGTCCGTGCTCGCCCACCGAGACATATGCAGGAGCGCCCTTCGAAACATCACATTTATAGAAAGAATTTTCTATATAATGAATGTTTACAGTTATTGTTCTACTGGTAAAGCACTCGGTTAAGTGCAGTGCATTCTTTACAGAAGGCGCCCTTGCGAAATCACAAAAAAAATTAATAAACAATTTTATTTATTCTACAGTATAGCAAAATTCAGTACCATAAATACGTACTGTTCATAAAAACGCTCGTAAAGTTTACAGTGCGCCCTGCGAAACATCACATTACAGATAAGTGGTGTTGGTTGGTTTTCGGTATACCAGTTTTGTATAGTATATTCATATAGTGGCTATTGGTAAAAAAGAACTGTGTCCTCTTACAAAATGCGGCCTTCGAAATACCACATTATAAATACTTTCTAATTCTTCTACATACCAGTTTGGCAATATACATTCATACAGTTCCTTCTCGCAGAGAACAGTTAAAGAGAACAATCACTTTTTAAAAAACGTGTACAAAGCCAGTAAAGGAATTATATGTATTTCTGTTTGGTAATATAATGTAGGACCTTTTTGTGCTGCTACTCATTTATTGCCAAGAAAGTTTGAAGAAACTAAGCACAATCGATATAGCGCAGTTCAAGCCTTTTAGGATTTACACATTTTGAGGTAACTTTTGGACTTTCACTCAAACAGATACTCCTTCCTTATATTCATCGTAGGATCACAGCTCATACCTCATTTTTTCACGATCGATTATACTTTCCAGCGGTATCACGTCGTTGTTCGTATTATACACCGAGAAACTGAAAAATCGGAGGAAACTGGAAATTTTTCGAAAAAAATTTTTTCGAAATATTTGCGGATCTCTGCTCCTGGCCTAGGCTCACATAGGAATCGATTTTTTTTAACAAATTACGACATTCTGTACGTAATACGTGTGGAAACGCTCATTCTTGTATTATAAAAACAGGTTGGGAGAATTGTTGAAAGTGAAAGTGAGGCATTTTTTCATATATGCCTCATTCTTATTTCATCTAAAATCATGGATCAAACGCCGTCTTCTTCAGCATAACTAGAACTTTCAATGTTTTCATTCACATGTCCATCTCACACACATAAACCGGAAAATCCAAAAATATACAGAATTTCTTTCTTAAATCACTCCAAAATAATCTGTCCCGGGCCTGGGTTGACAGTGATGTGAAGTTTTCGATGCAAATACGTTGTAACGTTCGTGAGACGTTTGCAAGATTTATATCTTCTATCTTGAAAACAAAGGGCTGAAAAAATTTTTGAAAATGAGAATTTAGTCTCTCTATCTCTCTCTCTCTCTCTCTATATATATATATATATATATATATATATAGATAGATAGATAGATAGATAGATAGATAGATAGATAGATAGATATAGATATATAAAAATTTACTGACATTACTATTTGGCGTAAAGTCATGGTTGAAACGTGGTTTTCTACAGTAAAGCGGTTCATTTAAAACGGTATCACTAACATGTCCGCGTCGTATACACGAAGCGGAAAAATCGGGAAAAACGAGAAATTTGTCTCGGAAAATCACCCCGTCGGGACACTTTCGGACCTCTTCTCCGGCTGCAGTTTCACATGGAAATGTCAGAAAAATTGCAGTAATACCCGAGCGTACACACAATCGGTATGCAAAGATCCAATCTGAAATCGCAAAAATGTTTTGGCTCCGCCAAATTCACCATCAGGCTCAAAACGCATCTGGTGTGTTCTTTGGTGCATCCTTGACTTGCCTAATAAAAATAAACCGGTTTAAATACCTGTTATAGGACCTAAATAAGCCGTGAAAGATGATACTACGACATGGTGACAAAAGTTACCAAAAATCCTTAAAAAGATAAACAATTCAAGATTTTTTTGAGTTCTTTATTTAACAGTTTGATTGTTCCTGTATGGTTTAGAGCAGTGTTCGATTAATCAGTGCCTATTATATTTCTAAAACAGCTGTATTGATTTATTGGTATATGTTTAGCTTCACTTTGACCAAAAAATTATTACAGGAAAAAATGTGTTACTCTCTAAAGACGTTTTCACAGTTTAGCTATTTACGTTACTGAACAATTTCGGTGGTTTTAATATCTCCGGTATATATACAGGCTCTAACTTAATATAACAAATGTCGAGAGGTTATTCCTGACATCGAGATAAAAAGAAAGTATAGATCAACTTGGTATAAAATTTTTTTGTACCAGTGTTTGATTACCCTAAAATTTCTCGGAGCAACGTAAAAACATCGATAACTCAAGGACAGAACGTCCATTCGAATTCCGGTCAAAGGGAATGGCCATTAATTTCAGTAGATTCCGTTAGTGTATAATCGGATATAGTGAAGTAATGGCGCAAGGGTTACTCCCAAATTAATTGGAGCATTCTTTTGAGTATTTTATCAGGCGTTGAATGAGGGAAATCAGAAACAATGAAGTACATGATTTCAACATTAAATATAATAGTGCATTGTTCAAGTTAAAAGAACACACAGAACTCGAAGAAAGATAGGTACATTACTGTGATTGATCTATTGAGTCTCACTACAAAATACTCTTGGAATGAGAATTTAAATAAAAAGACTTCTTTAACGTTTCACAGATAAATCTTCTGGCTTAATAGTAACGGATGATAAAAGAACGCCTTCCTTTTCAGGGTACGAGTGTGTGAAAATGTAAAATAACCAGATTATGTTTAGAACGACTTTGCCTACGAGTCTCGCGGCATGTAAAGAATCTAACACGTGTCAAAAATGCGCAGATCATATGTGATGAACCAGTGTACAAGGTTTTCCAAATATTGCGTGAATACAAATATTGCGTTGGGCAAAAGCAAGCTGCATAAAAGTGTTTCCTCCACGTATAACGTAATTCTGTGGAATATAACACTTCTTTGTACAGAAGCAACAAAAATGGACGAAGCACGAGATGTTGTACACGTTGCATAACGATACAAAGAAATGGGCTGGGTCAGTAAACTTGATTTATCAGTTAGGTGAATCAACTTTCAGGGAAACTTTCGAGGGGCTTTTTCCCTCCCCTGGTTTTGGCAAGCCACCTCTTTCAGTTGAGCTGCGAAAAACTACACTGCTATTGTGAATATACCAAAATGGTGTCCTTGTGTAGCCCACTCAAATTTTGATCTGCCTGGTGGTTCACGAGTCACGAAGACCCATAGTCACTTTCATTTATTTATATACTAAAAGAAAACCCGTTCTTCTTCGCACTGAAAGAATACGTTTCATTTTCGACATAAAGGGGAGGATTTGGATTTAAACGACATCAGAACTTTTACTGTTCGTCTCTGTGACCCCCAAAACTAGGTATTCGACACTAATATCGGTTATTTTCTATCATTTTTAAGTATCTCCATCTCCGCACGTCTAAGTTGCACCGTAAAGTGAAAAAATAAAATCACTCCGCAAGACCCGAACGTCATGTATGTTGAAAACTCGATTGAGATCGTCCAGGTAGTGCAAGAATTATTGATGCAAAAAGGTAGTGATTTTTATATATATACCGTATTCTCGCGTGTATAAGCCGCAATTTTTTTCATGAAAAAGCAAACGAAAATATAAGGTGCAACTTATACACGGGAATGATTTAAAATGCCTTAAAGATAATTACGGTATTAATTTTTTGCGTTTCTTGTACGGTATTTACCGTAGATCACAAGAAACACGTATAGAAAACAAATCCACAAGGCCAAAATCAGACGAAACAACAATTCCACACAGGAACAAACACGTTAACTCAAATACCGCTATTGTTGATTTGAATCAACAATTACCGGTAAACGAACAAAGGATTCCTCTGCGATAACAATCGCGCACTCAAGAGTTTTTTTTCTACGAGAAGGCAGTCTGTCTCGTGCGCTGCACCTATACGTTACGAAGAGCGGGTCTTGTGGATTTCTTCTAAGGAAAATGTCCAAACGGCTCGGCTACGACGCACATTTTAAATTGCAAGTTATCCGATTCTCTGAGGAAAACGGGAACCGAGCTGCTGCACGTCATTTTCACATGGATGAATTCAACATGCGACGTTGGAAAAAGCAGAAGAATGAACATTAAGTAACAAGGGGCAAGAGGAAAAGCAGGTAAGTATCCACATTTGGAAGAAAATATTTTATCTAACGTTAATGAGAATAGAAGTTCAGGTTATGCTGTTACAGTTGTTATGATACCGTTTCAAGCTCTTGAAGAGGGCCGTCGGTTGGGAGTGAGCCACGATTTTCGGGCAAGTCCTGGAGGTTGTGCACGTTTCATGCGTCGTAGGACAATAGTTGCTCAACGTCTTCCAGCAGACTTTGAGGATGAAATTTTGAAGTTTCAGAGATTTATTATCCGTAAGCGACAAGCCAATGGGTATGCGCTCTCCCAAATCGCCAATGCTGATCAAACACCCATTTACTGGGACATGCCTGTGTCTACTACAGGTGGTGAGAAGCAGCGATGTACCTTTATGTTGGCTGTTCTGGCAGATGGAAAAAAAAACTACCACCCTACGTTATCTTGAACCGAAAGACTCTACCAAAAGACATACCGCCGGGCATTTTTGTGCGTACTCAGGAAAAAAGATGGATGGAAGAGAATCTGGTGTTGGACTGGCTAAGAATGGTGGGCAATAGAAGACCTGATGGTTTGCTGAAACCTAAGAGCTTGTTAGTTTGGGATAGCTTCCGAGCTCACGTGACTCCTTGTGAAAAGCGAAAATTAAATGAGTGTAAAACTGGCATAGCTGTTTTCCTGGGGACCTTACCTCCATGCTTCAGCCCCTTGATGTTACTGTTAATCGCTCCTTTAAAAGTTCATTCAGGAGACTATAAAATGATTGGATGATTGCAGGAAACCGACTGTACACTAGGGAGGAGTGAAAAGAGGCCAAAAAATTTTTTTTCGAAATTCGATTTTGGATAGGGGGCAAAAGTTGCATCATATCGTAGTACTTTACCATGCAAAATTTCAATTCTCTAAAATATTCTTTAGCAGGGGCGCAATGGGCCCTAAGTTTGATAGATTTTGAGAATAAATACACGTTTATTATTCATTTGTGTAATTATTAGGCAATTCTTCTCTTGAAGGAGACTATAATTTGAAGGTGTTAAGATTCGTTGTCGTGTCCAGGTGAATTTCTAAAGCTATCAAAGTTCATATTCTATGTTACAGCTACGTCAGTATTAGATTGAATGTTTAATAAATTTCATTCACGTCTTCAAGCAAAATACCGCGACTTTATCTGAAAACTAGTCATGTATTTTCTTAAGTCAAATTTGGAACAAATAAAGAAATTTCTCGTGGCTCACATACTCACGAAGAACATTCACTAAGTATTTTCACTAATCTTTCCACTGCTTGCGTATAACATGGAAACTCAGGGAAATCAACCAACACTTGTACTTTCTTAAGAACATATTTCCCGCAATTTATCATCTGTAATATGAGTCAGTATTGGCGGTTCTGTTGTTACACCCATTTTAGTTTATCATTTCTGTGTAATTACTAGCCTCGAAGTTTAACACTGGCACTTGGAAGGAACGAGTTTCACAATGTTACATTGTTTTCTGGATTTGAAGATTTTATCGGCAGCAAGGATTCACGTTGCTGATCTGTAGTCACCAATCATGGCAATAAGAATATTTTCAGAATTCGAATAGAATACATTTCTGGAAATTACTTTACTGATAAAAGTTTTGTATGTTTCTTGGGTCAAGAACAAATGTTTAGCTACGTATTTGGCAAGATGTTTCAGTTTTATGCTGAACCAGACTGGTGCATATACTTTTACTACGAACTTTACGAAAGTTTAGAGCTTCTCTCAAGAATTTGGCGTATATATACATAGACGCAAAAGTCTACAAGCCATTGTTAACTAGCGAGTATGCGCAAGTTTCCTAGGTTTCTTATCTGCTAGGTTTTTATCACAGCTTCCTCTTATGACAGATTGATATATTTCATACAAATATCTTTGATCATAACTGAGATGGCGCACGTTTAGGTATGTAGGGAGTTCTGAAGAAATCTTTCCGACGCTGCACACTGGATTCGTCTCTCAATTCACCAATGATCTGCCAATATGATCAGACAAAGTACCAGTAGATACATAATGGATTTCTTTCAGTAAAAAACGTAGTAGTAGTTCAATGATGTGCAATAAACGTATGCATCACTGCAAGGAACTCTAAATGGTTTTCGAGCACTCTAATCAACTCAACATTAGTATTAGTACTATCGCAGCCCATAGCTACCATATCTGATAGGTTCACATTATTTTCTTGTAATTCCCGGCAGATGGAATTAGCAGTATTCTTTGCTGATGCTGAAACTGTCAAAGAGACATAGCTGAGAAATTTATTACCCGGTTCTTCAAGGACACAATAATGTTCTTTCCTCTTCATATCTCTATGACTTCCGGAGCCGGACATTACGAGTGTTTGCTCTTTCTTCCTATCAAAATAGATGGTACGAGGTTTGTCTTTATTAACAGTCACTTTAGTTCTTACACTTCTACGATTTTTCGCAACCTCTCTTTGTACTTTACTTCCATCAATTATGTTTTGCAGCTGCTCTGGACTCACAATATTAAAATCTTCCAAAACTTCAGTAGCAATAGCTACAATTTTTCTTCCAGTCATGCGGTTTTCTCCCTCAATTTGCTAATGTCGGGAGGAATTTTCTCATTTCAGTGCATCTAGTCTGTGATTGCTTTCTTGTCTTTAAAGGATACTTCGAACTAAAATCAGGATCTTCTCCAGCTTTAGTGTGTTTTTTATTGCCTTCGTTTCTTGTTTCCAAAGATGAAGAGGAGTGTAAAGATTCAATAATGTAACTGGTACTGTTTTGTATGAAAGTTTGACCACAAATTGCTTTTTGGCTTTCCTTTCTTCTCTTTTCTTTGTCCAAGTAACATCAATGCCACCGATTACCATTTTTCTACTTATCCTTTGGTCTGATAAAGCACTCTCTCCGATTCAGGCATTTTGAGTGTTCTGTACAACGACACTCCGTGATCTAAACACTTGCAAGCTGCTATATCAAATCGTTTATTGCCCTGCTTCTTCAATTCTTGTAATTAATTTCTTCTTTCATTCTCCCTCTTACTGCCAATTTTAAAAATATTTTCAGTTTCCTGTGGTGACTGTTGATCACTATTGATACACGGCCGAGCAAAACAACAGGAATTGAAATACGTTACCAAATGTCTTCTACCTTTTCTGCTACCTTCGTGGAAACCAAATTCTCTGCTGGTTCTTTACTTTCTACCCCCTTCAGCTGCTGACGCGTAAATAAATAACATGCCATAACGTCTTCGTAAGTTGGAAGCGTTCTCCAATCGCGACCTTTCGCACTACGAAACATCTCTTGTGCTCTTGACATATTCTACCTGGTTGATTTTGCCATCTTTCTTTTTTATAGCACAAAACAAAAACACCAGATGTTAGGCTGTAATACAGTGATAGGTAATAAACCCATCAGTACCTACAAAAGCGCAAAACTAATCAAATCACTAACGTAGCAACATAGTCGCTAACCAGACACGTGCCCCGAGCACAGGTACAACACACTAATAACAATCGTCACGCTGCCAAACAGTTGCACAAGACTTTAGCACTTGCACGACCACGCGCCCTGATTTAGTTTTGTACTTTCTTATCTCCACCCACCAAACTATTATACTAGTGACATAATACAGCTAACAAGTTCATTAAACCAGAAAAAGACTTACTAAATAGCAAAAAAACCTCTTTAAGGCAAACTAGCAAAATGCTTATAGTTTATCACTTTTCGTCTAGTTATTCCCAAATTTCAGGGCCATTGCGTCAAAGGATTTTTGAAGTGTGGAATATCCAATGCTCTGGACGGCTCCCAGGATGATATGCTATGGGATATCAGCGGTAGTGATCGTGATGCCAGTGATGCCTCTAATGCAAGTACTGATAGTGCAAGCAACCTCTCTACTGGTAGTGAAAGTGAATAACATTACAACTGTACATTTTGGGCAATCTCTCTACTGGTAGTGAAACTGAATAACATTACAACTGTACATTTTGAGCAACCTCTCTAGTGGTAGTGACAGTGAAAAGCACGTACACATGATTTTATTTAAGCTTCAGCTTGATAGACATTCTACCCGCGGCTTATCCTTGAGATTTTTTTAAACGGATGTATAGGTAAATTTTATGGGTGCGGCTTATAAAAGCGAGAATACGGTATATATATATATATATATATATATATATATATATATATATATATATATATATATATATATATCCCCCTTCCGCTTCCCTAAGTTGTACCGTTGAAGTGAAATGACAAAAAATATTTGAGGTCCGAACTTCATCTATGTGACATTTGACCGAGATAGCAGACTTTTACACCATGCTGTAAGCTTTAGTGAAACATCTAAAGGTAACTAGCAACATTTCGCCAAAATTGGCACCCCAGCGACGATCCGCGATGGCCCCACTTCCGTTTTGAAAATTATACTACCAGACAGACTAGACGAAACGCCAATGAACCACACAATTACACCCCCCAAAATATGTTAAATCGAATATATGCGGGATTTGTTTACATTAAGGTGTCTAAACCAACACTAAAAATGTACCCTATGTTAGGCGCGAACCACCAAACTTATGAATATTGGATGCGTGTTCTTCCGACTTTGCAATGGAGGGGATGATGAAAACTTCGCTTGTAGAGGGATAAATCGTTAAGGTCTTTTTAATTTTACCAAGCGGAGTGCTCCTTTCACCGAATAGATTCGACGACAATAATTTGGTATAAGATAAAATGCGTTCGATATGCGTCCCAGGAGAGACGGGAAAGAGAACGAAAGGAAGGATGAAATAACAAAAGGATGATATGAGGAGAAAGAAAGACACCAATGCGATGTACAAACATGTTAAGGGGACTAATCACAGAATTAATAGGGATAAGACCGAAGTATTGAGATGAAGAAGAGAATGTTAATAAGGAAGCAGAAAGAAGCAGATTCGATAAAGAAGGTACGAAGAGATAAGCTGATGAACTGGAGAGGGGCCTTACATAGTGATGGGTAAATTCCCGTGAAGATATTTTTCTAAAAGATTCCCAATATGGAACTTTTTCCGGGAATTTATGTACAAGCACAAAGAAATTTGCATTCTGTTACTATCTTATGATCTCAAAGTTGAATTCGTTTTTTAACAGTATATTACCGTATTTCTTCGAATATAAGGCGCACATTTTTGTCAGCTATTAGATATCCAAAATTCAGGTGCGCCTTAGATTCGATGGCGTCTTGGATTCAAAGTATATACTGCAATATACGTACGTATTTATTCATTGCACTAGGTTAAAACATAGAATCTACTACAGTCTTTAATACTGGTAGTTATAACTAATTTGCTTAAAATTGGTTGCATTACAACAATGACAGACTGGACAAAGGTTGTAATCGCTCACGAACAATAACATTTCATCTTACCGATAAGAAAATGCTTATCGAAATAGGAATGTATTTGTACATTATTTCTGCGCCTTATATTCGAAGCTTTTTAAAAATTAGTTTAATGAGGTCAAATTTCAGATCAGCCTTAGATTCCATGGTGCCTTATATTCGAAGAAATATGGTATTAGCGGTGTCTTCAGAGGATTCCTTAAAATGTATATTCTCAAGAGTACTATATTACTTTATTAATATTTTACTATATTTAGAGAGTACGCATAAATGTATATTTACTTACAATATATTCTATAAAAGTACGGCATAGTAATTCCACATATTTTTACACCGCTAAACAGTTTAAATTTATAAGTAAATGGATTTTCTAAACTTCAACCTACTACTGGTATTATAGGCATATTAAATTTTTAAATGTTATAAACAAATTAGATTGGGTAACTGCCAGAAGATACATGTCTCACAAATGCATCAAAATTTGCCCATACATATTTATGTTCACAAAATTTGCAAGATACTGATTTATCTTTATAATTTTGCACGTAACATTGCCACATAAGACCTTTTTTCCTACCTATTTCTCGAAATTTCATGAGTTAGTATAATTCATATGTAAGAGAAGTCTTAGTACCTCTTCAGAAATTCGTGTCAGAGACAGGAGACAGACCGACGTCTATTACTAACGGTGATTAGAGGTTTATTAATAGTACTTCATCTCTACTTTTACATAATTTCTACAAAACAAACAGGTCCCTTGTCATCATTTGAAAATTCGTACTTTATCACTTTTTATTGCAAATGGAAATGGAACTAATAAATTATATGATTAGTTATATAAAGTACAGTCAACGAATTTTATTTTTTTAACCCCCAAATTATATAAAGCCTAGAAGTTAATTATAATAAATGAAAATCATAATAAACGTTAATCATAATAAATGAAAATAATTAGTCGTACGGTTCTTATAATTTGGAAGATAAAGAAATGGAAATAAATTCCTTCCCGCAAATGTAAATGCCAGAAAACAAACACGGGAATATTCCCATTTATTATTTTCCTTCCCACCGGGAATATTCCAACTCTCCATCACTAGCCTTACGTATCAATAAATTATGACAGAGAATTTTGGATAGCGGAGATAAGATCGAACTCAAAAAGGCTCTTACAAGAACCAAAAATGGCGGGACGTGATTGGTTGGAAAGTGAACACGGGGACTTCCGGGATTGGCTGAAGGCTTTATCCAATTGAATTTAGACTTTTTCATAAGAATGACAATATACAGTGAAATCTCTGAATAACGGACACCAGCGGGACATGAATTTTTGTCCGTTATTGAAAAGTGTCCGTTACAGAGAGGTTAGAGAAATTTAATTTCTCACAACGGTAATTGTATGCTGTAATATACAGTAAATACATTGTGCATGAACGTAAGTACGTAAATTCAATATGAAATTGCTCTATTTAGTACGTATTTCAATTACTGGGAGGAATGACGGAGAAATTCATTTCTGTTAAAGAATATTATTGCTGGGAATGCGTCAATATATTCATATACCGGTACTGCAAAAGATAATGCGTGTATGTAAATTTTCTTAAGTACATGTCATCACCCTGTAACCGTTTCTCATTTATTTCAAATTCTCAGAACCTTCTCAAAAGATGCGTTAGGAACCAACTAATCGGCCTAACTCTTTTGTTTAACGAAAAACGCTTACTTTTCCCTAAACAAGAGTAATTCTTTCCGTGTTTACTACAATAAAAATTGGGCCGAGTATAAAATCTCATTATCATATTCAGTTATCCAAATTAAAGTGCCTAAAAGTAATGTTATATGTTTTCGTGAAGTTTTAGTGTTGTCAATTAAAGTGAAAAGTGAAATTTTGAGTATCCTTTACAAAATAATTATCATGACATAAATTTTCATTTGTTATTTGTAAGAAATGATCTAACTTACTTTTCTTTTCAGCACAAATAACCAGCGCCTATGCAACGTAATAATTTCCACATTATTAAATTGTATCAGCGCTGAGAATATAATTAGAGTTAGCTTTGTGCCTGTTTCCCAAAACGTTCTGACCGAACTCTGAATGGTGTTGTCCAGTGGCTATGTGGTCAGCTCCGATGGATGATCCAAGTTATTATTAAATTCTAAAGGAGATATATAAATCATAGAGGATCGAATCCCGGACCATAGTGAATGTCCAAGCCTACCTAGGGATTTGTTGGTCACGAACCACATACTGTTGTATAAAGGTTTATCCCAACCACAGACATACAAGGATCGAACCCAATACTCATAAAATAACGCCCGATAGCACAGGAACAGACCAGAATCGAACCCAGACGGGTTACAAATGTCTTCCCGAACAGGGACAGGTAAGAATCGAACCCAATCGGGTTACAATAAGCAGTGGTGCCCACCCCCCCTTATGTCCATGACGCACCCCCCCGCAATTGTCTATCCATAGGTATTCTTCCATGAAAAAAAAACTTTTCGATTAATTTTAACCCCCCCCGTCAAACATATTTATATAGATTTTTAACACCCCCCAAATATTTCAATGACGCAGTTTGCGTCATAGCCCCCCCTTGTGGGCACCCCTGCAATAAGAAATAGAGTAGTGAGAAGCTGCAACATTTGAATAAAAGGTAAATTTCATCCAAGAAATAGAAGAAAATATCATGGAAACGGATAGTAAGTTGCATGTAAGAAGTACAAGTATTTCAATGTGTGAAATAAATAGGGATGAAAAGAACATTGCATTACGTACTTAAGTCCTTGTCACTGTTTTCATTTATCAGTACACAAATGATGTTGTGATGGAATATTTTGCTCAATATTTGTGCTGGTTTTCAGATCCTCGACAAATATCTTCCATAACTAGATAACAAATAATGGCTGCAACATGGGAGCAAGAACCAACTGTTCGCTATCCATTTGCACAGTCGCAACAATACATATGACATCTTTGTAACCTTCTGTATTTGGTTTTAGATGAAGCATATGTATGTGCTTCTTTGCGTATGTCTTGAATGCAATGTCGTTTTCAATATCTTATCGTTGTCTTTAATGTACTGCATATTAATATTTCCTCTTTCATCAAACATTTCAGCCAAATAATATATTGCCTGTTTATATTGAAAGGATCCACAAAACAATCCTTTCAAATATTTTTCGATCATCCTAGGAAATTCCTCAAGACCCTGTAAATAAATAGATGTGAACGGAAGTTTTCTTGTTGGCAATTTCTTCTGTTCAAAAAAGGCAGTTAATGTGTTTTCTTTTCCTGAAGATTTCATGATTGCGGTAACTGCGGAGTGGTTTTCACTTTTAGTCACACAAATTGAGAATTTATTGTGTAGAGAACTAGCAATTCTATAATACGGGCCGATACTACCTATCATTTAATTGTCAAATATTTCATCCAACAGACGATACTTTTCTGTCAACATTCTATGTATAGCTTCAACTGCCCAACGACTTTCTGTAACAAACCTAGTATCATTTGTTTCTGCAGTAGACAATTGTGATTTTTTTGCGTTTAAGTTTAGGCATAGGAACTTCATAACCTTTGTCCTCAATATAAGTTGTACAGGGTTTATATATTAATCCATTGACTACTAATTCACTAACATAAAACGTATACAATTCTTATGTAGATGCGGGGTCTTGCCTTCCAAAAAAATCGCAACAGACGCTCCTGGTTGTCAGTATTAGTTTTTTTAGCGGCAAATTCACACAATCAGAAAGATTCATTGTTTCGTGTTTGTTTTCAAATAACAAGAGTTTCCATTCTCAAATAAACTGTTAAATATCTCGAGTTCCACTATATCCCAAACTAGGGATGGAGGCGCCATAGGCTATCAAATGAGGACTCAGTGAAGTTGGCACTTCAGGTGTGATTTCTCATTCATTCACTTAACAAATATCCTAAAGCTACATCAAAAGCTGCTCTTTTTGCATTTTCTCCTTTATAGGTGGTATGGTTGGTTTTGGCTAATTTTGACCATGGCGTACTCGTGATACAATTTTGGAAAAAAATATGTGATTGTGCGGTTAAAGCCACATCTAAAGACTGTCTTTTCATAATTGTGCACGCAGACCATCATAGGTCAAAAGAGGCTCAAATTATTGAGTCGAATTTTTTAAGCGGGAAAATTGTCGGAGACCTGTTAATTTTTTCAGACAAAGCCCTTGTATACACCTATACATACATCCAAGTTTGAATAAAATCGATCGAGCCATTCTTGAGAAATAAATTACTTGCACTTTTCCGATTTTGCGCCATTTCTCATGAACCAATGAGAGTTGAGGTTTGAAACGTGAGGGATTAATATATCTTAGGGGTACCCACATACCACCCACTTGTTCCTAGATTCAGCTGGGGCTATTTCACTTTACTTATCCATCCACGCTATTTGTAAGAGGTCTACATTGTATTTTTATATTCTGTAACTAGTGTTTTAAAAACATTTTTATCACATGGAAAATTTGGTGGAAAACAACGTTTTTATTCAGTTTTTCAGTTTGGATTTCATTCGTTTTCTTTAAATGCTACTTGGTGTAAAATAGAAAGTGAGATATCTGTTAATAAAATAACTATGCTTTTTAAGTCACGAATAATAGATATTTTTGGCAGGAAATCTTAAAGAAATTAAGTGCAATTTCAAAGAAAATCAGTTTTATGTATAAAGGTAACCAAGAAAGTTCTGTCCCTTTCTTTGGAAGTCTGTTTTCAATTGGCACTCACATCGTGAGTTGAATGCGAATGGAGATAAGGCGAAGGTCAGTTCTTGGTGTGGGTAAATTCAACATACTACCTGGTTGTGGTAGTTAACTTACACAGAAAACTTGAGTAAGGACATAATAAACATGGAACCTCCACAGATAGCCATAAGGCGTGATCGCTGCAAATTTCAAACTGGGGTCAAACGCCGCTGCAGCGGGGAGGAAGATATTCCAGGCCTTTGGTAAGGGTGTCGTGACTACGTGGAAAGTGCAGCGGTGGTTTAAGAAGTTTAAGGACGGTGACGAAACTCTCGAAGACGCACCACGTGTCGGAAGACCAAAGATGTACAAAATGATGATCTTCAGGCAGCAATTAAGGCCAACACTGGCCAGACATGTCAGGAACAAAGACTACAATTCAGTGTGAGTGGAGAAACCATACCGAATCATCTCCATCAACTGGGAAAACGCTACAAATTCGATCGATGAGTCCTATATGATTTCCATCCGGGTCAGAAAACAACGCGAGCAGACACCTGTGTTTCTTTGATGTCTCGCCTTAAAAGGAGTCATTTATGGACAAGGTGTAGACATGTGATGAGAAGTGGGTCCTGTACGAAGCTCCACAGCGCCCTCATCATTGGTCAGCATCCCAGGGACCGGTTCCAAAACAGCCGAAACCAGCACTCCACCAGAAGGTCCTCCTATGTTTTTGGTGGACTGCTCGCAGCATCGTGCATGGGAAACTGCTACTAGCTGGTCAAAGCTGTGAGTGTGTAGCCCCCCTCACTCCCATTCCATTTTAAAATTTCCCAGTTACTGTTGGCTGAATTGGAATGAGGCTTTATGTACTGTTCGTCGACACAAACTGTGTTTTGGTTTTATCTTTGTATAAGTTGGCAATCCTGTGAGTGATGACTCGTGCTTCCTGTTCACCGAACAAAGGAGGTGCAAAGTGGTTATGACAATCTAAAAAAATAGTCCCTTGAATTCAAATGCCATCGTAAAATACTTTTATTGTTTTTAACACTTTAATTATTTTGTTTTAATGGTGAACTTATTTAACGCCCTTTGATATTTGTATTTCTGATGAAGGATATTTATTATGAATATTTATAAAATCTTTTCTGGCATGCTCAGCGTAAACATACTGACGCTGAGGCAAAAAAAAAGCCGCGAAAGGTACTCTAAGTGGTTATGTCGGTTGATTGGTTTTTACTACAGTGACGCCCGAGAAGAATATCAAAGTTTTTCCTCGCAATCCTTCAAGATTTAATAAGTTTGATAATGAAGAGAATAAGCTAAATCTGCGCAGGTATATAAACATAAAATTCATACAAAATCTATGTTCGTATACCAAGACAACGTTTAATATGTGAAATCATGTAAGCAACGAGACATGATTAAGAAACCTACACAAGTAAAAGGGTGAATTCCACTTGGAATTGAAAGGTAATAACTTCCACGGAAGCTAAATAATGACTGGCCAACGAGCAACAGGAAGCATGGAGAAATCTTCTTCGTAAGAATAACTACATGATCCCCCCCCAAAATCCATCAATTTATAGTGTGGTTAAGTGTGATAGCGAATGGCGTGTGTTTAACACTAGTGCATTGCGTAATATAAAATTTGGCCGGCATTCGTAGTGCGTCATTTTCCTTAAAGAAAGGAAGAATAAAATTAAAAATATATAATAATTTCTTCGCATAAATTACACATTTATAAAGTTTTGGGCTCATGGTATTTTGGTACATGTTAAGTAAAATCACTAACAAAATGTTGTAATATCATTAACGTAAGTACTATACATAACCTGTGTTAACTGAATAAAATTTACATACAATCAATTTCTTTATGTACAATTACCTTTACAGCATTTCTGCACAATCACTACCCAAAAATGGTGGATGTTTTCGTCTAGTAACTTGTACTCATTCCGCTATCGCCAGCAGGCGCGGCAAGGACGGTGGGCGCTCGTAGTTGCAACCTCCATGAAACAGTATTTTGGTTCGCGATCCAACTTGGAGGTTTGCGCACTCTCTATTGTAGTATTATCATTTTTGTTGCGAATGCCTTTTTCATGCCAATGGCTAAAATCCACCACAGGTAAGCTGTATTGAACAGGAGTTGTTTCCAGCAAGGTTATAGGATTTGGTTATCCCGAATGGAATCAGGTAAGGATCAGACTCTACCAGTCACAAAAGTGGTTAGCTCGAACAAGAATTAGACCCTTGCAGGCCATAAGAACGGCTGCCCCGAACTGGAACCGAACCCAACACGACCCAATCGTGTTACAAAAATGGCGCCCGAACAGGGACAGAACTCCCTCACCGTACATGTAAAAGTAGTGATTTATGTGTAGAAACGTAAAGGTATAAAGTATCTGACTCGTATTTAGAAATTTTACATAACTGTGAACAATGGATGCAAGTAACGTTAAGTCACTTTTAGAGGCAATTAAAGCTGAAATGCAGACGTTGCACGAGTCGTTAGAAACTAAAAGTGCTGCTTCTAATAAAGAAATGCAAAATTTACGCGAATCTTTAGAAAGCAAAATTGAAAGGGTTAGCGAACAAACTAATAATGTACGGGAGTTTTTAGAAAACAAAATAGTGGAAGTCTCTGAAATAACAAAAAAGCAGATTGATGATAAACTTGAGGTGCAATTAGAAATATTCAAAAAAGAATGCGTAGGTAGATATGAACAAATATCCAAAGAAATAGATGAGAAATATGAAAAGGTTAATGATAAATGTGAGAAAATATGGGGGAAAACACTTCAGAATTATCAAGAACTTGAGAACATTACGGTCGATTTGGGTAAATGTGAAGAAAAGGTGGACCGAGCTTTTGAGAAAATTGAAGCAATCGAGGGGTCAGTAAATAAAATTGAAGATAATTTGGAAAATAAAGAAAAAATGTTAGTGGGATTAAATGATACGACCCATAAGTTAGAAAGAAATGTCGTAGTCTTGCACAGTAGGGTTGATATTTTGTCACAGAACGCTATCCCTCCTGGTATTGATATCGTTAATATGAGCCAAAATATTGCTTTAATAGGTGACAGGTTGTCAAGTTTAGAAATTAAGGTAGATGAAACCCAAACGAAGTTAACCTCATTAGCGGAGAGCGCTAGCAGAGATGTGAGTGAGCGTAATTGGCGTAGATTAAGTATATCCGGTGATGATAGGAGTAGTCATAAGTCGAAATACAGCAGTAAGGAAGAAACTAGTAGTGCCAACCAAACAGATTGTAGTTCTTCGACAGCTAGTGAGACAACAAAACTAAAGAAGCGTATTAAAGTGAGAAAATCAGAAAGGGGTGACGTAAAAAGGGCTAAACGACGAATATTGCGTCATGGTGACATTGAAATGTTCCCAAAATTTTCTGGTTTAGAAGATGACGAGTCACCAACTTCGTTTTTAGAGCAATTTAAGATTGCAGCGCACGCTGTAGACGTACCTGAATCCCAATATTTAGATGTATTAGGGTTTATTTTTACCGGTAACGCTCGTGAATGGTACAAGTCAAAATTAGGTACATTTCGTTCATTTAAAGATTTCACTAAAGAATTCAAAGCTCAATTTGGTTCTGAACAAGTCATCGCAAGCAAACTCTCAGTGTTGCAATCGCAAGCGTTCAATCCGAAAACTGATGGTACGGTTACCGATTTCGTTCACAAAAGATTCAATAAGATACGGGGTTTGTCACCTAATATACCGGATACTTTCATTGTAAATACGATTAAACAGTTGATCCCTATTTCTTACCGACGACAATTAGCGTTGTTCCCAAATTTAGATTTCAGTTCATTTTTAACAGCCATACAAAATCTTGAAGCACTGTATTATGACAGCAGAAATACTAACGATAGAAACAACTTTCATGGTAGAACTGTACGTGTCAATCAGGTAGAGGAAGTGCAAGGGAATTACGAGAATTTTATTAAGAGGGGAAATTATGGTAATGGAAACCACAAAAACTCAGGTAAAGGTAAGTTTGACGGACCCAGAAGAAAGGGAACTCCGAACAAGAGAAAGTTCCATTGGAACAAAGGTAAGAATAATCACGGAAGGAATAATGATCGCAATGAAGGTCAGGGTAATAATCGTAGTAATTACGAAGATGATCACGAGTATGAAAATTCAAATCAAAACGAAAGAGTGAGCTTTGTAAATAGTAACCATGATGAAGGTATGAACCGAACACAGCCAATGTCTACATATACTCAATCTGCACCACAATTTCCGTATTATAGCCCAAGAGTTATGTTTCCACAAAACAAAGATCAACATTTAAACTAAAGTTGCTCTCCAACGCGAGTGCGGTTGGCAGAGTTGGTAATGTAAATGGTAAGTTTGGTACTGAAAGTCAAAATGCACTCAATGATTCGCAATGCGAGCTTGTTGTAATTGGAAAAAATGTAGTGAGTGTTGTAAGCTGGGACACTGATTCATCTGAAAGTAGTGATGAAGAACAGAAATTTAATAGTCAAGCTAGGTCAGCTGAAATAAAAGTACAGATCTTAAATCAACCAGTAGTAGCCTTGTGTGACTCTGGAGCTTCGGTTAGTATTTTGTCGTTAGAGACATGGAAACGTATAGCGTCAATCATATCACACCCTCACTTGCGACCAGCTCCACATATTTTGTTGGTGGATTTTTCAGGTAAGAAAAAGAAACAGGTGCAAGGTGAAACAGTATTGTGTATTGAAATAGGGAAAGTTAGTTTTGACGTACGTGTGCTAGTTGTCTCTGATTTGAATACTGAATGCTTATTGGGTAGAAATTTAATCACACAATCCAAGGCAAAGATAGATTTTGGTGATAATTCTATTACGGTTGAAAAGGAAGGAGAAATTGTTAACGTACCTATGCTAGCTGGTCAAGCTGACAACATGAAAGTTACAAAAATTCTGACTAAAGGTGATGTACAGAAGAAGGTAAATTTTGTATCTCAAGTTGGTAGTGAAGCTAAAATGAATGTTACTAGCGACAGCGATGATGAATCAGAAACTTTATTTGAGATTGGAAAAGTAAATGCAGTGTGTCCCATAGTAAATAATTTGGTCAGTGAAAAACAAAAATTAGAAAAAGAATGGGTTAATCATGTTGTTCTTTCTGATCAAGCTTATAATAAAGTTCGTAATTCTTGTAGTAATGAAAAAGAAATGAAAGTGTTAAATCTAGAAGTTGCTAACGAAGATAAATTTTTGTTTGATTACTATTCACAGCAAATTTCAGAAATAGACTGTGAGATCGAAAAATCGCATTGTAAATCGTTAGATAGAGCTGCAGTTTGTAATACATTTGATAGTAAAATTGAAAGTGAATTTGTTCCAATTTCAGAAATACGGGAAAGGGTTATGGAAGCACAATTGTCTGATTTTGAGAAAGAGAAATTGTTCAAATTGTTGTTGAAACATAGGAAAATTTTTAAAAATATTCCCGGACGTTGTACCAAATTTGAATATGAAATTGAGGTAGACACTGATCAACCTTTGGTTAAAAGGCAGTATACATTACCATATAAATTTAAAGAACATATTGATTCGCAAATCGATGAATGGTTACAATGTGGCGTAATAGAATCTTGTGTGTCAATCCATTCTCACCCAATCTTTTGCGTGCCAAAGAAAAACACTAGTAAAATGCGAGTAGTAGTCGATTTAACTGTCTTGAACAAGCATGTAAAAATAAAACAATTAAAGGTAAATAAAATTGATGATCTGTTGTTAAAGTTTCAGGGTGCTAAATACGTATCAAACATTGATTTAGTAGGAAGTTATACACAAGTTCCAATTTCTGAAAATTGTAGAGATTATACGGCATTCTCATGGAATGGGAAAATGTATAGATTTACATCTATCCCTTTTGGATATGCAAATGGAGGTGTAGGATTAATGGCTTGTCTTTTGGTTGTTTTAGGGCATGCATTATTTGATAAATTAGTCACATACATCGATGACATTTCTGTACCAACATTTTCTTTCGATGAACAGTTAGAAATTTTGAATTTGTTGTTCACAAAATTGGAAGAAGCTAATATGACTGTAAATTTAAAGAAATCTTCATTTTGCAATACGAGTTTTCAATTTCTTGGTTTCGTAGTCACACCTGAAGGCGTGAAAAAGGATCCGTCGTATGTAGAAACAATTCGAACATTGCCTCGTCCCAAAAATGTAAAGGAACTTAAGCGAGTGTTAGGTTTGTTCGAGTGGTGTTCAAAATTTGTGTATCGTATCGCTCATTTAGCCAATCCATTGTTTGAACTTCTGAAAAAGAATAAAAAATGGGTTTGGACTGACGAATGTGAGCAAAGTTTTACTCAGTTAAAAGCATCGTTAGCTGAAGAAGTGTTGTTAAATCATCCGCTGTTAGATCACGATTTTTGTCTAGTGACAGACAGTTCCTTGGTAGCAGTGGGGAGTATATTATTTCAAGAAGTTAACGGTGAAAAACACATACTTGGTTTCTACAGTAAAACTTTGAATAGTGCACAGCGAAATTTCACTATCACAGAATTAGAGGCGTATGCAATCGTTACAGCCGTACGTAAATGGGGACATTTATTATATGGCCATCACGTGAAAGTTTACACAGACCATAACTCATTAGTGTTTTTGAATAAAATTCGCCATTGGAACTCTCGTTTGGCTCGGTGGAGTCTTGAACTACAGGCATTTGATTTAGAAATAACGCACATTTCAGGTAGTGAAAATGTGGCTAGTGATGCATTGTCCAGGATAGTTTTAGCTCCTCCTAGTGAAATTTTGGACATAAACAATTTAGAAGTACTTCCGTCATTCTTCAGAAATCTCACACCAGGAGAGTTAACTGAAAAACAAAAGGAACATCCTGAGTACAGTAAAATCATTAAATTCCTAGAGAAACCAAATGATCCCTATAGTAAGATGCAAAACAGAAATGTAGAAAAATTTTACAAACTAGAAAATGGTATATTGTTGTATAAGAACTTTCATTTTCCTAATAGTTGGAGAATTTGCATCCCACCATCTTTAGTAAATCTGGTAATTGAAGAAATGCATAATAACCGTGGACATTTCGGGTGCGAAAGGACAGTAAGTTTCATCAGCGAGATTTGTTATTGGAAATCTATGCGGCGAGACGTGATGAACTATATTAACGATTGTCTCGAGTGTAAACGAACTTAAGTCGATACTCGACCCCCGGCGAGACCTTTAGAAACCATACAGGTGAAAGGCCCTAGGAGATTAATTTCGATTGACATTATCGGACCTCTTGTGCCATCTCCCTCAAAGTGTAAATTTATACTTTCAGTCCTGGACGTCTTTACTCGCTACCTTGTTCTTTATCCGATCCGGAACGCTACTACGAAGTGCGTAGTTAAATGTTTGGAGACATTGTACTTTGTGCACTTGGGAATACCTTCAGCTATATTAGCGGACAATGGTAGTTGTTTTATCTCTAAAAACTTCAAACAGAAAATGGAGGAATATGGTGTTAAGATATTTTATTCAACGCCCTACCATCCGGCGTCGAACGCAGTGGAGAGAATCCATCGGGACACGAATAGGTTGTTTAGACTATTTTGTAAAGATGATCATGGTTCTTGGGAAAAATTTATACCGCAAGTCGTTGTGTTGCTGAACTATTCTATATCTAGCAGTCTTGGCGCGAATCCAGCCAGTTTACATTTGAACATACAGGCTGAAAAACCTATCTTCGAACATTTTGGCATTTTTATGAATGATACAAACGAAAATGACAATGAAAGTTGGGACAATAAATTGGTAATGGCTGATTTTAAAAGAAAGGAGGTAATCCGAAAGCGAAATGAAAGGTATAACTCACAACAGGAGAGTAAACACAAAATACAGGTGAATGATCTGGTCTTTTTGAAACAGACAAACTTAAGTTCCGCAACAGACAAGAAATTTTCCAAATTTTTCAATGTGTTCAAGGGACCCTATCTTTGTGTTAACAAACCATCAAATTCAGAAAAGGTGTTCGAATTGTTAGATCCTTTAACTGGTAAATCAATTGGTTCACATTCTGTGGATAGACTTAAGGTGTGGAAACCTACGAAACAAACTCGTAAAATTTGGTTAAATCTCGCAGTAAAACATAGTTCTGAGAAATACCATGATGTAATTTCAAGCGAATTTAAGAATTCAGATCTAGAAAGCAGTGTTGAAACTGTTCTTTGCAATGCATTAACTACAACAGAAGTATGTTTATCTCAAAGTGTTCAATCCAGAAGTAATAACCAACGAATACATAAAATCTTGGAGAAATTGCTAGATATTGATAAGTATTTGAATTTTCTGTACTGTAAAAATTTGTGTTCATCTGATGTATTGGAATTTGCGTTAGTAAATCTACAGAATCCTTATGTGGGACTAAATGAACAAGTACAAGGAATGTAAAAAAAAAAAAAAAGTCGTTTCATATGATATATGCAGGCATCTGTGACCCGCTATGCGACTTCCAGATGGCCGTTGATATTTCTTTTCCAAAGCAATGGAAAAACCAGCAAAGAAATATGCCAAGTCATGGAGATGAGGTTCCCCCTCCCTTATGTGTAATGGGTAATGTAACATGTTTTTAATGCTCGGAGTAAGCTATTTTGGTAAATCCCATTCTTTATTATTTTAAGTTTTTAACCTTGTATTCTTTAATTCGGCCTCATCTCGGGGTGGTAGAACAAATAATTCATTGTGGGTAGGTTCCTTCGAAATTTAGCCAGGCAGATCCCGTCGAGTGATCAGAGAGAGTCATAACTGAATTATTACGTTGTAAAAATTTAGCTGTGAATCTTTAAGGCGCCGATAAATTTTATTAAATCTCGACAAAACGTATATTACTCAATATTGTGTGAAATAAAGTTTTTAATATGTAATATGTTTTAAAAATTTGTTTACGAATGAAAGATTTCATTTCATATATTCGTGTTACTGTATTATTGCATTGTGTTTGAAGTTAACTAACTAATTAATAGTGCTGTTTAAATGTTGTATTTTAAAGGTTTGAAGAATGGAAATATTACATTATTAGGAGTTATTTTGAGAATTAGTTATAAGGAAGCATATATTGATGAAAAAGGTTATTTTTGTATTTCATGTGTCATTTTTCTCAAAATATTGAAAATTTCATGTGTTTAGTGCGATAAGAATATTTAGTGTAAGATGTAAAAACACGAGTCAGATACTTACAAAAAAAAATTGAAAATTTTATGATTTAAGTAATAATGTAGGAAATATATTGGTTTGATGTTAATAAATAGAATATGAATAGGATATAATATAAAATGAAAATATAATAGATAATCAATATTATTCAACTTATATTGAAATATTGTATTATGAAAAGAAATGTAATCTTATATTTATACATACAAAAGAAGAGCCCATTTAAAGTATATAGCCCATAAAATAAAAAGCCCATCTACGTCTGTGTAAAGTGTTAATGAACCATAATGAATCAAATGTTAATAATGGAAGAAAGAAGAGGAATAATAACCGGAAAAGTAAATTTAAGAAGAGGAAACCCAAGATCCCAGGGTTCTGATAATCTTCAAAGAAGATCATCGTCCATGTCGCACGCCATTTGTGAGTGTGTAGCCCCCCTCACTCCCATTCCATTTTAAAATTTCCCAGTTACTGTTGGCTGAATTGGAATGAGGCTTCATGTACTGTTCGTCGACACAAACTGTGTTTTGGTTTTATCTTTGTATAAGTTGGCAATCCTGTGAGTGATGACTCGTGCTTCCTGTTCACCGAACAAAGGAGGTGCAAAGTGGTTATGACAATCTAAAAAAATAGTCCCTTGAATTCAAATGCCATCGTAAAATACTTTTATTGTTTTTAACACTTTAATTATTTTGTTTTAATGGTGAACTTATTTAACGCCCTTTGATATTTGTATTTCTGATGAAGGATATTTATTATGAATATTTATAAAATCTTTTCTGGCATGCTCAGCGTAAACATACTGACGCTGAGGCAAAAAAAGCCGCGAAAGGTACTCTAAGTGGTTATGTCGGTTGATTGGTTTTTACTACAGTGACGCCCGAGAAGAATATCAAAGTTTTTCCTCGCAATCCTTCAAGATTTAATAAGTTTGATAATGAAGAGAATAAGCTAAATCTGCGCAGGTATATAAACATAAAATTCATACAAAATCTATGTTCGTATACCAAGACAACGTTTAATATGTGAAATCATGTAAGCAACGAGGCATGATTAAGAAACCTACACAAGTAAAAGGGTGAATTCCACTTGGAATTGAAAGGTAATAACTTCCACGGAAGCTAAATAATGACTGGCCAACGAGCAACAGGAAGCATGGAGAAATCTTCTTCGTAAGAATAACTACATGATCCCCCCCAAAATCCATCAATTTATAGTGTGGTTAAGTGTGATAGCGAATGGCGTGTGTTTAACACTAGTGCATTGCGTAATATAAAATTTGGCCGGCATTCGTAGTAGGTCATTTTCCTTAAAGAAAGGAAGAATAAAATTAAAAATATATAATAATTTCTTCGCATAAATTACACATTTATAAAGTTTTGGGCTCATGGTATTTTGGTACATGTTAAGTAAAATCACTAACAAAATGTTGTAATGTCATTAACGTAAGTACTATACATAACCTGTGTTAACTGAATAAAATTTACATACAATCAATTTCTTTATGTACAATTACCTTTACAGCATTTCTGCACAAATACTACCCAAAAATGGTGGATGTTTTCGTCTAGTAACTTGTACTCATTCCGCTATCGCCAGCAGGCGCGGCAAGGACGGTGGGCGCTCGTAGTTGCAACCTCCATGAAACAGTATTTTGGTTCGCGATCCAACTTGGAGGTTTGCGCACTCTCTATTGTAGTATTATCATTTTTGTTGCGAACGCCTTTTTCATGCCAATGGCTAAAATCCACCACAGGTAAGCTGTATTGAACAGGAGTTGTTTCCAGCAAGGTTATAGGATTTGGTTATCCCGAATGGAATCAGGTAAGGATCAGACTCTACCAGTCACAAAAGTGGTTAGCTCGAACAAGAATTAGACCCTTGCAGGCCATAAGAACGGCTGCCCCGAACTGGAACCGAACCCAACACGACCCAATCGTGTTACAAAGCATCAATGCAGCTGTGTCCTGTCAGCAGTTGAGCCGTGTTCAAGAAAAACTCAAAACTCTGGCGCCAGAACTTCTGAATCCCAAAGGAGTCCATCTGTTACAGTACAATGCTAAGCCCCACGTGGCTAGGATGACCCGGGATACCATTCTTCGTCTTGGATGGGAGACACTTACAACTGCCATACTCCCTGGATATTGCACAGTCCGATTATTACCTGTTCCATGCCTTGGACAAACACTTAGAGGATTCCAGTTCAAATCCCTAGTAAAGATTCAAAATGCACTTGATACCTTCTTCGCTTCACGGCCCACCAAGTTCTACCGCGATGGAATCCATGGTCTTGCAGAAAGTCGTCAGAAGTTGGCAGAAGATCGTCGATGGTGATGGGGACTAGTTCTGATCTTCCAGGTACGTCTTAGGTCACATATGCATGTTCGAAGTTGATGGGTGAGAAAGCGATAGAACTTTCTTAGTTACTTCTATAGATAGGTTCTGTGTACAAGGGCTTAAATTGAAATAGTTATGCAGAAAGGTATAATGTTTGGTTCGGGCCAGTAGTTCTTAGTTAAACATAATAAAAAAAATACCAGGAATATAATTTGCGAAAAAAAAACAATAAATAAATAAGATTATAAATAGTAATAATAATAAAAAGCTGAAAACAATGTTTTTACTTTTCCGGAAGGAAACCAAAATTTTCCGGTTTTTTCAGGCCTCAGAAACACAGCAACACATTTTTTAAAACATTTTGTACATTTCAGCTGGCTCCCCTTCAAAAACGACGGGCCCCTCCTACCAAAACCTGATGGCTACACCCCTGTGTGTTATACATTTGCAGTAATAGCGTGGACATTATGTGTATGCTAATTTTTGCCTATATTAGTAACCATCGATTTATACCGCCGTATGGCTGTGACAATTAATACACATTCAAAAGTCTCAGAATGTGAAAATCACCCATCAGGAAAAGGGTAAGTTTTGTATTGTTGTTTGGCCGTCTGTGTTATACAATTAACCAACATATTTCTGAACCAACAAATATTATAAAGCCTTTATTAAGTGTGGTGGTTGTACTAGTTAATAAACAAAATTAAGATTATCACGTTATATCATATTGTTCGTACTAGACGTATAGTAAGGTGTCCAGTTGAAAACTTTACCTTCACTTTTTTTCAATTGAGATTCTAATGAACGCGTAATTACCTACTGCTAATCGAGACAAAATATTTGGTAGTGTAAACCATAAGGTTAGTAACTACTTATAATAGGTTACATATATCGTCCCATAAAAATGGTTGTCCACATAGATATATTAATAAAGATTATGAGACTCAGAGTTAATAATCCATGAAGAAGGTGAAATTGTTTAACTTAATTGGATACCTAGCACGGAAGTATATCTGAGAGAACAGTAAAAGAGAAAGTAATATTCCACAGGCAATAGTAAGTGTGAATAGCTGAGTGTCGCATAGAAGCATCGTCGAATACGTACACAGCTCGTGGGAAACCTTGTTTTGAACGAAAAAGTAAGGATCCGTACCCAAAATTTTGTTGAGAGGTGCAACAATATATGCTTTTAAAATGAATTCGGACAGTGATTCCGTGGATAACGAAATTCCCAATCGGGATATATTAAAGGAGCTCGTCTTGCAGATGATGAAGGATTTAAAGCAAGTATTGATAGATAGCCTATCAGAAAAATGGACGTACAGGAGAGGAACCTCACAGAAAAAATAAATGAGCAGAGGGTGGAAAAGATAAACCAACAAGAAAAGGAGATGATAAAACAGGTAAGAAATATTAGGGAGAGACTAACTGAACAAGTGGATGATATAAAAGGTGAGGTGACAATACAAATTCAAGAGGTGAAAGAACACGTTCAGAGCATAGAAAGTGAGTTAGTTAAAAGGATAAGTAATACGAACGAACAAGTATGTCAGTTAAACCAGTAGGTATCCCAACGTATCGATGATACAAGTTAGCATGTCGACGACGTTAACACAAGTCTAACAAGGCAACTTGAACAATTGAAAGTGAGTACAGATAAGGAAAGTTGTAAATAATAGCACGACAGTTATGCAACAACAACAAACCCAAGTTGAAGCAGATTGTGAAGTGATATCACGGAAAGTACATGAGAACACAAAACTTATAGATGGCCTTGTACCTTTTCGAGATAATGTAAACCCCAGTAACTATACAATCATAGTCGAGCGACCTATGGTAAAGGGAACAGTGCAAGTCATGTTGTAATTCAAGAAGAACACTGTAGTGATATAATTGTAGGATAGACAAAGGTAGCAGTGGCAGTGTAAATACAGGTTCCGAATCTCATCAAGTAACGCATTTAAAGAAGTCTCGTTGTGAAACCAGACATTCACAAAGTAGTGATGCAGAGGAAGAACGGTGGAAATATCATTATAAAAGAAAGAAATAGAAAAAATACATGATACTCATTTGTGTTATATAGGAGATCCGAAAGAGAGACAAGAGCGGACGAAATCTGGTATTGAACACCACGTGATGCAAACGTCATACCTGGTGTACTGGAGGAGAAAAGTAGGAAGGGAAGCCGATTACCAATTAACTTGACTGAAATAAAGCACTTTACGAGATGTAATGGACAACCCAATGGACCCTTAGTATCAACATTCTTAGCGAGAGTTGAGGAAGAAGCTGCTATTAAGAATTTGTCCCACCAACAATTACTTCGAATAATGCCTTTATTATTTGATGACCCGGCCAGGAGCTGTTTCAAATTGCAAAGGAAACCTTTCTCATCATATCAGGAGTTAGCGAATGCATTGATAGAGACATTGCAATCGTCCCATGTAGTGGCAAGTAAATTGACTGCATGCAGAAATCAGCACTTTGACCCTCCAAAATACTCTACTGTTAAGGAATTGGCTATACATAAATTCCAGCAATTGCAAGAATTATGACCGAATACACCTGAACCTCACATTTTGTCGGACATCATGACAACCTTACCTTGGAAATACAGGGAAGTATTAGTCTTATCACCGGTATATACATTTCCAGATTTCTTAGCTAAGATTGAACGAGTCGAGCATCTAAGGAATAGTGAAGGAATTAAGCGATTCGACAAAATTGACAGTATCAGACAACATACAACAATAAGGTAAGTTGAGTGACCCTACAGCAAGACGCAAGGCCACAAGAGACAGCCGATACATCAAGACGACAACAAGAACAATCACTAAAAAAGTGTCTCGGGGTGGGCGCGAACCACCAACCTTTGGATTACTAGGCGCGTGCTCTTCCGACTTGGCCACGGAGGCGATGAAGAAAAGTCGCTTGTAGAATCATAAATCCTTGAGATAATTTCAATTTGGCTAATCAGAGTACTTCTTAACCATGTATATTCGATGATAACCGTTTAAGATAAGATAAAGTCACATATCTGTAATATTCTTCAGAATTTTTTTATGTCATATTTTGGAAACCTTTAAAAATTAAAGTTTCACTAACCCCATTTACCCCTAAACCCAATAGTGGAGTGCGGTTGTCGTACATCATGAGTGTTCTTGGAGTTTTTATTTCCTCGTATTTCGATAAGTGTTAGGTGTACCAGTTTATGGGTTTAAATAAACACCTGTAATCAATGGTGTATACTGGTTTGATGGCTTGGACTACCACTAAAATTTATAGAACTTGTACCTTAATAACAATAATAATAATAATAATAATAATAATAATAATAATAATAACCTTTACAGAACGGATAGGGATTTCAAGAAATCTTAGACCTTTACGTTGGTAACCGTAGTACTCCTTCTAATTGTCACAGATACATGAACTATATATCGTTGTAAGCAATATGGAACATACATTCCAATGAGTTAACATTATGCCCTCCCCCTTGCCAAATCCGAAGAAAATAAGAAAGATTTTTTGTAACAATAATAAGATTTTTTGGAAATTTCTGAGAAGCTGGCAACACCGTTAATTGTCGTGCGAGGAAACAATATTTTCATGGTACGCCAGACGTTGGGCATAGTCATGTAGAAAGAAGTAAAGGGCGAAAGTTCAATACAGAGTGAGAAAAATCTCCAAACGTGTTTCGTAAGAGAACCACACTACATATTTTCGAAATATTTTGGTTTACCCTGACGCCCCTAATCGTCAAGGAAAGATATAAACCATTCCTAGTTGGAAAGCTTATGGAACATAAATTCCAAAGAGGTAACTTTTGTGTCCTCCTTGCCCAACTTCTAAAACAAGAAGAAGAAAAAAATTAAAAATTGGGAAAATAAATTTTCTCAGAGTTGGCAACACTGTTATTTCTCATATACAAGAATGGCCATACACAGGGTATCATTAGTTATTTTATATTATATTCAGTGGCGTATTTAGGGGGGTGGCTTCCGGGCTTAAGCCCCCCCCCGAAATCTTACTTAGTATAGTAAAGTAAATGAAATATCTTGAAGAATTTTCACATTTCCAGGCAAAGCCCCCCCCCGAAAGTTAGCAAAGCCCCTCCCGAAACAAAATCGTAAATACGCCACTGATTATATTATATTATATTATATTATACTATATTACATTAGTGTATATTTATCTATATTTTTATGCTTGAAGCCCCTTTGGGGAGAGACTTCCCCTCCCCCAAATGCTGGGGAAGGGGAAATTAAAACCATCCATCATTTTCCCCCTACCCTTTGCCCTGCTGGACCCACGATGTAGGGGAAATGCACATCGTTGGAAAGTTTTATCTTTCCTAAAGAGATGAACACCCGAATCAACTCTCTACGTTAATTAGGGGCGGAGCGATATAAGTTTAAACTGCTGGCTCACAACTTGAGCCGTTAATAATAATAATAATAATAATAATAATAATAATAATAATAATAAAGAATTTTATTGTCGTTAAGCTATACACAGCAGTGTTGCCAGGTTGAATTTACAAAAAAAAGATAAATTTTGTTCAAAAACCAGGAGAAAACAGTAGATTAATCTTAAAGCTGCTGTTTATTAAACAATGAATTAATGAATGTTGTTAATATTAAAACACGTACATTAAAGAATATGACTTACCATTCTTTTCTTTTGTTCACTTCCCAACCCCCAGTAAATATAGAGCTTATTCAGTTTTCTCCTGTTGCATACATGACATCTTTCATCCGGTTTGTTATCGAAAAGTCTATCACAGGGCGTAACTTGTAAGGGGCAGTTGGCAACTGCCCCTCCAGGGCTCTCCGCCGTTCGATGGGGCCCATTTTAAGACAAAATTCTCTTACTCCATATACAATACGAACATGAAATTATAAATGAAGCATCAAATGGGTTCACTTCATTGCATAAAAACAGCACACAAAAGGGAAATAAAACAAAAATGAGTTTTACTGAAGTGGACCCATTTCAGTAAAAAAATGTCTATTACTATGGGCCCTAGAAATAATATTTATTCGTATGGCTTTGAGGTGTGTCAATATTGTTCCTTTAATTAATTTGTCCTGTATGGAACGGCCGAGAGGCGTAGCTAACAACCCTGCAGATATTGCCGCGCTTGAGGGCTCACAAGCTCCAAGGCCCCATAAAGAGTAAGAGAAAGATGGAAAGGGGGACCCAGAATTAGAAAAACAACTTTTTCTAGAGGGCTCAAATACGTGTGTTAATGCATGCCCCCCCAGCAAAAAGTCTAAGTTACGGCACTGGTCTATCGGAAAAGAATGACAGAGATTCTGAGAGAAGTCTTTTTGTATGTATCAATCCACATATTGTTTTGTTTCCAAGTCTGTTTCGTATTTTGATGAAAGCCAGGCGGTAGGTATGTGGAAGGGGTGAAGTCATTTCTTTCCTATTTTAACTCTTTACATTGTGAACAATTCACGTGCTGCCCGCAATAACATATTTAACCACGTGAATGAAGGATGCTCGATAGATCTCTAATACATAAGTGAAATAAAGAATCCTCTATTGGTACATATGAAGGAAGTATAACAGGTACCGAAATGAAAACATGTGACACTATACGTATATCACGCATTAATGATTGAAAATCTCGTAAATATTTTCATATTATAAGGTGAAACACGATTGATCTTTATATTCTCATAAAAAATGTAAAAAAAAACAAGAGAGAAAAATATTTTTTAACAAGTTATCAGTAGACCTGGCAACACTGATACACAGCAATAGGCAACGTCAAATGTGATACAATATTGATACGTAAGTGTAAATGAATAATAATCTATAACAAAATTTATGATGAAATTGCATTACAAAATAAATAAAAATAACGATATGCATTTTAAATACTAGCTCAACAGAACATTGGAAAATACGTTACATTTCTATTGAACAATACTCCTGTAAAGAATAAAAGGGTGTTGCAACTAACCAGTTATATAACTGGTTAGTTGCAACTTGCAACACCCTTTTATTCTTTACAGTAACTTACTTTTAAATCTATCCATATGTTCATTTTTAGCTTTGCAGGCAACTTGTTATCAGTGATTCCAATTTAGCCTATTTATGGCAAAATCTAGCCTATTTGCAGAGGCATTTAGCAGAGGCATAATACAGAAGTGTGAGTATGTGCTTGTTGCATCAGTACTGCTCATATATTCTTTTGGGGTTATTTCTAGTGTAAAATATTTCACGCTGAGGTTCCCTGTGTTAATAAATATTCATGTAACAAAGACTGTATTCTGCCATAAATCTTTTTAGAGGTTATGGGCCCATGCCATGAAGTACATTGCGCATAGTTGACTGTTAACATCTTTGTGATTTTCTTAACGTGAAAAATGGCTTCTTCGAGTGAATTTAAAGTAACTTTGGACAAACTTGAAGGACCTGATGATTTTGCTCAGTGGATATGGCAGATGAATATGGTGTTACGTGCACACGGACTAGAATCCATTGTTGATGGCACAAGGAAATGTATAGAATTAACAAATGATGCAACTTAAGTACAAAAGCTGGCGTTCACCGAGTGGCAGAAGGACGATGCAAGGGCAACAAGGATTATCGCGAGTGTGTTAAGTAAAAATGTCGCGGAGCTCGTGTTAACGTGCAATCATTCAAAAGAACTATGAGAAAAATTGTGTGCCCGTCTCAAGCGCCGTAGTACACAGTTTAAATATGCTGATTGAGTCATTTTTTCGGGTTCGGCGGGATGACAAAGAAGATATCAGCATGCATGTGGCAAACTGCAAAAACTTTTTGTCGATTTGAATGATGAACTGACAAAACACGGTGAGAATACGTTATCAGAACGCATGTTAAACGGTCGGATCTTATCCACGTTGGGTAAAGAATATGACAATTTCAAAGATTTGTGGGACACTATTCCAGCTGATGAACAAAAACTTAATTTGCTGATTCAAAATTTGTGTGCGATCGAGTTACGTGAGATGCAGAGTGACCAAACTGTAACCGACTCCAAAGCTTTTTTTGTGAGCAGTGAACGCGGTAAAACTAAGTTCTCAAAGTCTAAGAAGAACAACTCGAAGAAAACCGGTAAAAGTGACCTCAGTCGTGCAAAGAAGAAGTTTCCCTGTAAAAAGTGCAAGGCACTGGGCAGCCGAATATCCACAAAAGAAAACTGTACCTAGTAACGTTGCTTTTTTATGTGGTATGGGTGCGTCAGAGACAAATTACGTCAGTGCAGATAAATGGGTTTGTGACAGCGGTGCATCAAAACATCTGACATCTAATAAACAATATTTTTCGTCATACACAAACTTTTCTGTTCCTGAAATAATTTCGTTGGGAAAACAAAATGTTGTTATGAAGGCTTATGGAAAAGGAACACTTAAGATTCAAATACTTAATGATTATGTGTGGTATGATGCTGAAATGACTGATGTGTTGTATGTTCCTGTTACTAGTTATTTTCTGCGCATTTATTTTCTGTGAAAGCAGTTGCACAAAATGGGTATAGTACGACAATGGACAGTGAAGGTGTTACTATCCGTGATGTAAACACTGGCAATATTTTGATGAGTGTTGGAAACGGACTGTATTCTTTAAATATGCCTGTTGTAAAGCCAGAACAAGCTGTAGAAGCGCATTTAGTTACCCTAGTGACACACTACAAGTGTATCATGAGCGTTTTGCTCACCAAAATAAAAAACATGTGAAACAGGTATTAAAACAAATGAACATTGGTGTGGATGAGGGCAGTGAACAATTTTGTGATGGGTGTGCTTTAGGTAAAATGCATCGGTTGCCATTTAAACCAAGAGTATACAGAGCCGAGAAGGTTGGTGAAATTATTCATGCAGATGTTAATGGACCAAAGAACATTACATCTATGGGCGGAGCACGGTATTATGTTTGTTTTAAGGATTACTTTAGTCGATTTCGTAGACTGTTTTTTCTAAAGCATAAAAACGAAGTTTCTGATGTTCTTGAATTTTTTCAAACGAAGCACGTACAAAAGGAAATGTAAAATATTTCGTGTCGTGTAATGGGGGAAAGGAGTTTGACAACAAAAAGGTTGCAGAATTATTGGCAAGTCGTGGTATTGAGTGTCAGATTACTCCACCTTATACGTCTGAACAAAATGGAGCTGCTGAACGGGAGAACCGTGCAATTGTCGAAGCAGCTCGTTCTATGCTTAATCCTACGAATCTACCGAAAGCACTGTGGGCTGAAGCTTGTAATACTGCAACAGCGTACATTTTAAATCGTACCGGTAAGTCATTCATTGATGGTATGGCACCGTACGAGTTGTAGTACGGAAGAGAAGTTGGCAAGCTTAACCATTTGCAAATTTTTGGAACACAGTGTTATGTTTATGTACCAAAAACCTTTCGTTCTAAGTTTTATAATAAAAGTATTTCCGGTTATCTAGTTGGCTATGTCAATGACAAGGATGGTTATTGTATTTGGGTACCGTCACAAAAGAAAGTAGTTCTTAGTCATGACATGAAATTTAAATCCGAGGTTGTGTGTAACCTGCGCAATGATGACCTAGTACTAGGAGGAACAATCGAAGCTGATAGCGATCAATGCAAGAAGAGCATCGATGATACAGTAACGGAGAATATGGAAAAGAGAGGTCTGCAAACAAATGTTGCTCAAGATAATGAAGTAGGACGAGAAGCAAACAATCCTGCATCCACATTCGAAAGAAGAGAAGGCTTACCAGCACAGAACAATGAAAACAATTAACAGCGCAGAAGTCAGCGAGAGAAGAGAAAACCGAAGTGGTTGGAAAGTGGCGAGTTTGTGTTAGAAAATGACGAACTTGTGTGCATGGCTGATCTTCAAACTAAGTATTGTTCAGATCCACAATCGTATTGTGATGCCATTCGATCTAGTGACAAGCAAAAGTGGATGGAAGCTATGCGTGAGGAATTAGAATCACTACAAGAAAATGAAACTTGGGACTTGGTTGATCGTCCATTTGGTGTACAAGTGTTGAAAGACCGTTGGGTTTTCCGTCGGAAGACGTCAAACGACGGTACGATTCGGTTCAAAGCTAGGTTAGTAGCGAAAGGCTTCGTGCAGAACGAAGGAGTAGATTACGATGATACCTTTAGTCCCGTTGTTCGCTATGACATAATCAGAATGTTGTAATCATTGGCCGCAACAAGACAAATGAAATTAAAACAGTTCGATTTAAAAACTGCATTTCTGAACGGTATTCTTGAAGATGTGTATTTGGAGCAACCGGAAGGTTTTGATGATGGTAGTGGTCGTGTATGTCACTTAAAAAGAAGCCTGTATGGGTTAAAACAAGCCCCACGCTGCTGGAATAAACGGTTCATTAAATTCATGACGGACGGCGGTTTTGAGAATAGTTCAGCTAATCCGTGTCTATTTTTTACCGGAAACAAGATGGATGTGAGTTGTATGTTGCGCTTTACGTTGATGACGGACTTGTAATAGAAAGTAACGACAAGGATATTGACGGTTTCATTAATGAGTTACAACTTGAGTTCAGAATCTCGATTGGTTCCTTGGAAAATTTTCTGGGAATGGAAATAAAATGTGCGGATGACGGATCAATTACTGTAAGTCAAGAAGCATATACCAACCGAATTTTGGCACAGTTTGGAATGTGTGACTGTAATCCTGTTTCAACACCAGTTGGTCGGGAGTAAGGTAACAGCTCTGAAGATTTTACAGGAAAGGTTCCTTACCGTGAAGCGGTAGGTTGTCTCATTTACTTATCAATGGCAACTCGTCCCGACATTGCATTTGCTGTTGGTAAGGTCACACGAGAAATGAACAAGCCATCGGGATGTGATTGGGGCAATGTAAAACGAATTTTCAGATATTTCAAAGGTACTACAGGTTTCGGTATTAAGTACAAGAAAGAACCTGCGGAACTGAAAGTTTTCAGTGATGCCTATTTTGCTGGGGATAAAAAGACAAGACGTTCAACTACGGGTGTTATTGCTACATTTGCTAGTGGAGCCGTAACTTGGACAAGTCAGCTTCAGAAGGTAGTTGCGCTCTCTACTACAGAAGCAGAAATAATTGCTGCTAGTGAAAGGGCTTAGGAGCTGGTGTGGTTGAAGAGACTTTTAAGAGAACTGTCGCAGCTTTCAAATTTGAAATCTTCGCCTACATTCTATGTGGACAATGCAAGTGCTGTGAAGTTGTCGAAAATCCTGAATATCAGAAACGATCAAAGTATATTGAAGTCCGGCATTTTTATGTACGTGAACGAATTTTGAACAATGATATTCAAATCGAACACATTAGTGGCAATGATCAGTTAGCTGATCTTCTTACAAAACCTCTTGAACGTGCGCGATTTAACAGGTTGCGTCTAAATATTAGTGTGCATTACATTAGGTATTTATAAATGCAGTGTTTTGCAGGAAATGTTGGAAGTAAAACACTGCATAAGTGTGTTTCGCATCTCAATTGTTTTTTGTTAGTGCTGCTCTCTATTAGCAAAAAAAATCTGCTGCGTTCACATACTACAGAAATATGTGTGTGTGCTTGTTGCATCAGTACTGCTCATATATTGTTTTTTGGTTATTTCTAGTGTAAAATATCTCACGCTGAAGTTCCCTGTGTTAATAAATATTCATGTAACAAAGATTGTATTCTGCCATTTTTTTTTTTTAGAATTAGCTTGAAAACTCTCAATGCAATCATAATGATTCATGTGGGTATACGAAGAAATAAGAAGTGTTTGTAAGGACTATGTGCCGAAAGATGCACTACTGAAATTTGGGACAATGGTAGTCTACACAGATAGAAACGATCCACAATCCAATTATGTTACATCCAGTTCCAGGGCCTAGGCTGGCTGTGACGCCCTCAATTATGACTTAGACCCTATCTCAATTTAACTGATATTATGGCTGTTGACCTTCGCAAATCAGTTGTTGATGGATTTTATTGTAATTTAAAGTCATGTATGTTGCTTGTTAGTCTTCAGCGAATAAAATTCAATATTTCAAATTTTACTGTAACTCACTTATGATCCTACACCAAAAAAGGGGTTTAAAATCTATAATGTGGGCTATAGGTTAGCAGTTCAAAATCTAGCCATTTTTGCGCAAAAAATAAAAACTTGGCCTCTGAAGGCCATCTAGCCTATTTTCTTCAGAGGTAACACTGCTTGCTATACAGGAAAATACCTTGAACCTGAACCTGAACCTTTATTCCGAATGTCTCATAACTATTTAACGATTTGGACAGGCGTTGGTATGGGGCATTTATGAGTTTATTTCTTCTAGTGTTGTACAGATGAATATCTTGTCTGAGTGTGACGGTGACGGTAACGGTGGAGGGTATTAGTGGTCAAAATATGAAACAAAATTTTAATAACCTCCCGTTATCCGGAATCTCGGTAGCAGGAGCGCACGCTCCGAAAACAAAGTGAATCAAGAAGTAATGAACTCAAATAAGAATACTAATATTAATACTACAATACTCTTGGTTCATAATCGACAACTTACCATTCGAGCCTTCAATATAAATCTCCACACCGTTGTGATTCACGAAGTTGTCAGGCGAAGCGTGGACGTAGAGAGATGATGCAATCTAGACTCAGAAGTTTCAGAATACACTTGCGTAAACTTATCAAAAACCACATGTATTTATTTACTATATTTATACCACATTCTATCACAAAATAGTATTCATATACACAACAGATAATGCTCACCACAAATGAACAATCTTTTAACGTAAATAGTAGCTTCAATAATGACTCGGTAACGTCACTCACTTTAATTATTGATACCGTTCAACATAACAGAGATTGACAAGTAATTAAAAGAAACATGATATTTAGAACAAGGAAACACAAAATACTATATGCAACAATAATAATAATAATACATGCAATAAGGTTTCTCTACTATTTAGTCTTTTTAGAATAAAGGAAAGTCCAGACGACAGTAGCAAATTATGTTATTTCATAAGTCCAGAAAGAATTGTTTGATCTCTTATTTATATTTGTATTTATTATTCATTTATTATTTTTAATTATTTCCTTTTTACGAATGCACTTAACTATTACATTATACTTGCCGCTTGGTATAATTGTTTCTATCTTCAGTTCTGTCTTTGCCTGAACAGATGATTCACTAGTGAAATACTAATTTGAATGCAAAGTGACTAACTGACTGACACTTGATAGTCGCGACTGGCGAACTTTTATTTAGGTTGAATTCAACTTAGTATTGATACTTTAAACATTCTTCACAGATAAATATGTTAGCTAGCACAGTTTCCAGAAATAATGCAGTTATGTAACGATGTTATAGTACTACTGTGGTTGTTGGATATTTTTATAGCTATAAATTGAAGTAATATTCCGCTATTATATAGGCCTATATCAAATATATATTGATTTTGTTTTAAGCGCTTTTTATGTATATATGTTTCAAGCGTGAGCTTAAGGTTAAAAGAATTCAATACAAAGTAATGCGTTCGTATTGTGCGCTCATTATATACATGACGTTCTATATTTACTGACTCTCTAGAGTGTATACAAGTGACTGACTTCTACTAATATTGACTGGCGCAAGAAACATTATATTTACTCTTTGTAGCACTGATATGCAGTATCCAATAAAATAGATTAGGTCATGAATGAAGTATTTGAAATGGAAGTATTTGAATGTCGGCTTATATAAATAATGTAACAATATTTTAGATTTACTTTTTATATGCGCATATGTTATTACGGTAATATCAAAAGAATTCTATAATGTTACGAATGCAAAGCATGCTTTAATGTGTCGTATACCGTATACAAATAGGCGATGTTTACTTGCAGTGGCTGGCTTCTTCACGAATACGGCTTACTTGTTAGTTTCTTACCTTGACTGATAGGTTAACACAAAACAAAACAAGTTCTTAAACACTTCTTGTTCTATTAATTCACCTACAAATACTTCTTGATAGTTGCATTTTTATCTTATTCTTTTCTTTATACTTTCCCACTTGTTCTTATTACACTGCATTTCTCTTCTATTCTTCTCCAGCTGCTTGCAACCTGCTCCTCTTGCTCTCGATTCAACCTGCTGCTCTCTGATCATGTGTTGACAATGTTGCCAGTGAAGTTTAGACAACAGTGGTGTTCAGAAGGTTACTGAGCGGAGCGCTCAGTCACACCGCTCGAAGTGAGCGAAACGCAAAATTCGCGAAAACAACACGTACACAAATTACGATGGGGCAGCGTGTCCTGTCACATATGGCGTCCGAATAGGTTGATCCCTGCGCCGTCACTAAGCATTTACAGAATTACTTTCACTTATTTCCACAGATACTTATAAGAACCAGATAATACGCAAACAAATGAAACCTGACACATACACTTATATACATATATACACAATATTTCGAACTATGTACAGCCTGCAATCTATTCGCAGTACTCATCAGGCAAGTCCTTCAAAAGTTGACTAGCACAATTCTCCTCTGCCTTCTTCCGCCATTTCCAGTATTCTTCTTTAGTGGGCTTCCACAATTTACATTGGTGTTCGGATCGGTGTCCTATCGATTTTCCATTGTTCGGATCAATCAGCTCCACAACCTTAAGACTTGGCTTACGAACACATAAGTACGGTCCTGAGTACAGATCGAACATCTTTTTTATCTGCTGTGCTGCTGCATCACTGATGGGATGTGCCCTGAGGAATAGAAGATCGCCTACATTAGCATGCCGATCCGATGTCATTTTTTCGTTGGTACGTTGATTCTTCTTCGCCATCTGAGACTTCTTACGGTGTGCAACCATAAGTAGCCGGTTGTCCCACGAATTCCCGTCTTCATCAGTCTCCTCTTGGAACAGTCGTTTCATCACAGGCGTTACATCCTTCACGTTTAGATGTGCTTGGACTGGAGCAACGTTCAGATTTTCCACAATAGTATAATTCAGTAACATAACGATATTCCACAAGTGCTTACTCCAATCCACATGTTGTCCAGCACAATACAACCTCCAAAGCCTGTTCATTTCTCTATGCATCCTCTCCACGGGATTTGCTTGAGGATGGTATGGTGTGGTGTGATACACTTTAACTCCCTTACTAGCCATTGACCCTAGGAACTTACTAGATACAAAACACGGACCGTTGTCACATATAATGGCGTCTGGAATGCCTAAATGCATAAAATACAAATCCAGGCACCTCAGAATTGCAGCAGTTGTAGCTCGTCTCATTGGGTACGCTACTAGATGTCTGGTAAACACATCCATGCACGTGCATACATATGACATGTTTGACTTGCTGGTTGGAAGCTTCCCTACCACATCAACTGATAGTAACTCTCGGGCTCTCGAGACGGTGACCGACTGTAAGTTCCTTGAGAGAGGATGAGGATCAGCTTTGTGTCTCATACACAATACACAATTGCGGATGTATTGTCGAACATCAGTATACATATCTTCCCAAACGAAATTTTCCAGAAGCATCGTGTGTGTCTTCGCATATCCAAAATGACCCCTGTCATCATGGTAACATCTCAGTACCCTCTTTACTAAACTTTTGGGTACAACTATCCTCCATTTATCTTTCAAATGAAAATCACGTTTTAACAGCACACCTTGTTGGATCTTATAATACAGCCGTACTGATTTACCCCAACTTATTTCTGGTACTTTTGTCTGATGTTGCTCCAGAGCATCAATATACTTCATTAACCTTGGATCTTCACGTTGGTATTGCTTCCAATCCTCACTGGTCATATTTGCTAAATCTCCTGGAAGGACATGAAAATTGAAAATTGTAACAATTCTAGGTGATTGGCATACGGTGATACGAGACAAAGTATCCGCTGCTACATTGGTTACTCCAGGGATGTATTGGATTTCCAACTCTACATCTTGCATTTCAATACACCACCTATATAACCTGGTATTCCAATATTTTATGCTCTTAAAATGCACTAAAGCTTGATGGTCAGTTTGTACGATCACATGATGCCCTATCAATAGATTACGCCATTTTCTTATAGCTTTTACAACACCCAACATCTCTATCTCAGTAATGGTATAGCGAGATTCGCAAGGCTTAAATATGTGTCCAGTGAAACCAATAACTCGTTTTCCATCTTCATACTCTTGTGTCAAAATAGCAGCAGTCCCAATAGTCGAGCCGTCAACTATGATAATGAAGTCTTTTGACATATCTGGATGCACCAAAAGTATATTTTTACAAATCTCATGTTTCATTTCCTCGAAACAATTCGTATGTTCAGGCAACCAGGTCCATTTCTTCCCTTGTTTAAGCAGCTGGTATAAAGGTGCTGACTTACGAGCAAAATCATGTATAAACTTGGAGCACCACTGGAAAAATCCTAAGGTCCGTTGCAATGTTTTAATAGTTGTTGGTCTTGGCAATGACTTTACCAGATCCACGTACTCTGGATTTTTCGCTATTCCTACCGGTGTTACCACAAAACCTAAGAAATTTGCCTCAGATACCATAAATGTGCATTTCTTTAAATTGACTGTCATATTTGCTTCCTCTAACTTATAAAATACTTGGTCTAACAATTCAATATGAGCTACTGGATCAGTCCCTGGAATTAAAATGTCATCTATATACAGTAAGATCTTTTCAAGAATAGAAACTCCCAACACTCTCTGTAACGCTGCCATTAAACAAGCTCCACCATTCTTGTAACCAAAGGGTACTCTGCAATGCCGGTACATCTGGCCTTCAAAAGAGAATGCTACAAGATCCCTACAATCTTCAGTTAACTCGATCTGGCAGTAGGAATGCACCAGGTCAAGGGACGTTGCACAGGTCATCCCATTAAATCTTGCAAAGAGGTCATCGAGGCGTTCGACCTTCAGATTTGTCAAAGATACGAATTTATTGAGTTGGACCAAATCAAGACAGACTCGAACCTCATCCGAGTTCTTCTTTCTGACTATTACCAGGGGATGATGATGTTTTGAAACTGCAGGCTCAATGATACCTTGACGCAACCATTTTTGGATCTGCTCCCTTGCCTTATCTCGATAACACAATGGAATTGGGTAAGGTCGTTTCACAATTGGATCTTCAGTGGTAACCTGGATTGTATACTTAAACTTGTTACATTTTCCTGGGAAATGGGCGAAAACTTTTCTTCTCTTCATCAGCACATTGAGCAACATTTCCTTGTGTTCCGGAGCAATAGGAGTTTTTTGCACCACTTCTCTCACTTCTTCGGGGGTAGCGTACAGACTCTTTTCAGTCGCTTCTTCCCTGACTTCCATGACTTCCACTCTCTTTGGACAGCAAGCCGAACATTGAATCTCCTGAACAAGTGGGTCATACAAAGATTCCACAAGAGCTTGATCCTGTATTTGTGCCAGCGTAATTTGTCTCAGGTTGCAATCATCTCTTTGCCTTGACCTAGCTTCATTATACGAATCTTCTTGTTGCATCAATACGCTGTTCCACTGATTTAAAACTTCTTTCAGATCTTCATAATCGCATCCACATGCCTGTGAGCCGCATACTTCCTCTGGATGGCATTCGCATTCACTCCATTCTTCTACGTTTACAGGGAGATGGTAATCCACACTCAACTCATTAATCATATTATTACACGTATTTTCTTCCTCCTTCGCTTGAACCATGGGTACTACGACTTCTTGTTCCCCAGTTTGAATGGTTACCATGCCATTTCCAAAATTCATTCTGACTTGAAACTTGCTCATGTAATCACGACCCAGTAGAAGATCTTGGTTTAGGCCGTTGACCACAAAAGCTCGAACATCCGTCTGTATTCCCTGAATTGTCACAGGAAGATATACTTCTCCTTTCACCATTTTCTTCCTGGTTCCACTATAATCGACAAGAACTACGTGGGGTGCTGGTTTCAATTTCGGATGTGATATAATCTTCGTAACCGTTCTCCATAACTCTAAACTGCATAACGTCACCTCCGCACCGCTATCAACAAGTGCTTGCACAACTTCATCCAACACACATACTTGTATGATACCAGACCATTCTTTTACTCGTTCAAAGTCAGTCTTCACGTCGTCAATATTCTCACAATCTGTGTTATACTCCCACTCTTGTCCAGCTATGCATTGAAATTTAACTCGAAAAATATTTATCTCATTCCTACACTCAAACTCACGTACACATAAAGGACTATATACATCACTATACACTTCCTCAGGTATATCCTCACTTATACTTTTCTCATGGGTCTTCTCACAACACAAATCGTACCTACCTCCGACCCGCGAGGTGGATACTTCATTTAGTTTTTTGAATCTGGACTTCCCCGAGGATCCCAACGGTGCTGAATATCCTCTTGGGAGGATCTCGGGTCATCTCTTTCATATTCTTCGTGTGTGTGCCATTTCCTTCCTGGCCGTCTACTTCCCCTCCAAGAACGTGCACGACCACCTCGTCTGCCGCGTCGATAGTTCCCGCGTCCTCGTACACCATCTCGTCCTTCGTACGGTGATTCTTCTCTTCTGTTCGCAGGCTCTGTCTTGTTATCCTCCTGGTCCTTCGATATAGCTCCTACCTTAGCTTTACGAGTAATCACCTCTTCACCGTCCTCCCATCTTCTAGCGCCATCTCTTCCTGTCTTCCGTCTTGCTTCCCATGTGTCGTGAATCAGTTCAAGTCGTCGGACTGTTTCAAGAATTTCTGCTAACTCCTGGCCTCGTGATGAAACCAACTGTCTCTGATACTGAACTGGTAGCAAGGTTATGATAGTGTTGCAAATCTGGGCTTCACTGCTCTGGGAATCCAAGTCCCTAATCTGACAGAATCGATTCGTAACGAAACGTTCAACACTCCCGTCAACCTTAGGGTTGAATGGTACAGTCTTAAGGCGCGTTAGCTTAGCACATGTCACGTCTTCTGAATGATAATGTTTTAAAAACATTTGCTTGAAGTCGGCATACGTGAGGAACTTATTCACATTTGAATAATACCATGACAACACTGCGTCTCTTAGTATGAACGGTAATACCTTAAGCGCCTGACTAGGTCGCACACCCATTAGAGCACACTCTCGTTCAAACTGTATGATAAATGCTCGAGCTGACAAATCACCTCTCTCTGGTGGATAGTGCGTGAACGATTTTATATCCGTCAATCGCAATTTCAGTTCCTTTTCGTCTTCTTCCTTTTCCATTTCCTCCCTGTAGTCCTGAGCTGCTTCCGAATAGACTCCGCGACGGTTCATTCTCGTTACTGTTAGAAGGAAGCTGTCTTTGTCGGTTCCTTCTTCTTTCCGTCTTCGGGGACCATCCATCTTCTTCTGAATACCCGCTCTCATCAGACGAACTGGTCTTGATCCGTCTCCTTCGTCTTCTCCGATAACTTGGGTGCTCCTCAGGTTCCTTGCCCCGAGAAGCCGCCGTACTATTGAGGGCACTTCTTCCACAGCAGGTACCACTGGAATCACTTCTATTGCGCCTTCCATCTAAGCTTGGAGATTGAGCAGGATAGTATGGCCGCTTCACTTCTGTTTCCTCTTCTACGCCTGAACTATGTCTTCGCCATTCCTCCTCGATCCTTTGTTGAAGTGACGCGATTGCTACCTCCTGACAAGCCAACTTTTCTTGTACTTTCCACAGTTCCGAAGTGTTTTGCCACATGACAGCCTTCGACTGACTCACTTCGGCGCGACACTCTTGCAGTTGATTATTCATCACCGCGTTGGCTCTAATCATTCTTCCTGAAACCTCTTCTATCACCTTTCTACATTCATCAGTCTTCTGCATGACTTTTAACTCTTCTTTGGCCAACCGATCTTCTATCTGGGCGGTAGTCATCTGTAACACCTCATCCTTCACATCTGCAATCTCATCCTGCATCCTGTCCTGACATTGTGCCATACTTGTTACACAACTCTTCGATACCTGATCGATTCTTCTATTTACTTCTTCAAATTGCTGACTCGCCGTTTTCTCTGTTAGTATTGCCACTTCCTCGAGTTTGCAGACAGTATTCTTCAAATCTTGAATCTCCTGCTGAGTTCTGTCCATCTTTCGTGACAGTTCATTTACCTGATGAGTTAACGAGGCGCTCGTCCTGTCACACTTCTTGCTAACTTCTTCAATCTTGTTCTCCAATTGCTCTTTACTATCCCGTAAATCCTCTTGAATAACCTTCATCTCCATCTGAAAATCTTCCTTGATTTTCGACCTCAACTCACATTGTCCCTTTTCATTATACTTCTCAAACATACGGATAAGCATCTGCTCCATCGCATCCAAAGACAGACTTGCTTCTCCTTTCTCCATCACCTTACCTGGTTTGCACTGTCCGCACTTCCATAATGCTTCAATGGGTGCATCATCCTCGAGTTCATTTTGAGCATTCCATTCTTCCTCCGTCATTTGGCTACATACGCGGTGATACCAGCGATCACACAGACAACATTGTACATGATACTCATCTCTAGCTGGATCGTCACAACACACTACTTTATCTAAGTCTGACATGGCGGCATTACCAGATTCACTTGCACTTGCACTGTCTCTTTGTCGATTACGCCGATTTCCACCCATGTTGACTTTTTTTTTTACGACGAAGTGAACTACACAACCAGCAGTCCACGAAATTCACACTCTTGATTGCCACTATTCTTCACAAGCGTCTAAGTCTCATAATCTAAAATGTGACGGTGACGGTAACGGTGGAGGGTATTAGTGGTCAAAATATGAAACAAAATTTTAATAACCTCCCGTTATCCGGAATCTCGGTAGCAGGAGCGCACGCTCCGAAAACAAAGTGAATCAAGAAGTAATGAACTCAAATAAGAATACTAATATTAATACTACAATACTCTTGGTTCATAATCGACAACTTACCATTCGAGCCTTCAATATAAATCTCCACACTGTTGTGATTCACGAAGTTGTCAGGCGAAGCGTGGACGTAGAGAGATGATGCAATCTAGACTCAGAAGTTTCAGAATACACTTGCGTAAACTTATCAAAAACCACATGTATTTATTTACTATATTTATACCACATTCTATCACAAAATAGTATTCATATACACAACAGATAATGCTCACCACAAATGAACAATCTTTTAACGTAAATAGTAGCTTCAATAATGACTCGGTAACGTCACTCACTTTAATTATTGATACCGTTCAACATAACACTGAGATTGACAAGTAATTAAAAGAAACATGATATTTAGAACAAGGAAACACAAAATACTATATGCAACAATAATAATAATAATACATGCAATAAGGTTTCTCTACTATTTAGTCTTTTTAGAATAAAGGAAAGTCCAGACGACAGTAGCAAATTATGTTATTTCATAAGTCCAGAAAGAATTGTTTGATCTCTTATTTATATTTGTATTTATTATTCATTTATTATTTTTAATTATTTCCTTTTTACGAATGCACTTAACTATTACATTATACTTGCCGCTTGGTATAATTGTTTCTATCTTCAGTTCTGTCTTTGCCTGAACAGATGATTCACTAGTGAAATACTAATTTGAATGCAAAGTGACTAACTGACTGACACTTGATAGTCGCGACTGGCGAACTTTTATTTAGGTTGAATTCAACTTAGTATTGATACTTTAAACATTCTTCACAGATAAATATGTTAGCTAGCACAGTTTCCAGAAATAATGCAGTTATGTAACGATGTTATAGTACTACTGTGGTTGTTGGATATTTTTATAGCTATAAATTGAAGTAATATTCCGCTATTATATAGGCCTATATCAAATATAAATTGATTTTGTTTTAAGCGCTTTTTATGTATATATGTTTCAAGCGTGAGCTTAAGGTTAAAAGAATTCAATACAAAGTAATGCGTTCGTATTGTGCGCTCATTATATACATGACGTTCTATATTTACTGACTCTCTAGAGTGTATACAAGTGACTGACTTCTACTAATATTGACTGACGCAAGAAACATTATATTTACTCTTTGTAGCACTGATATGCAGTATCCAATAAAATAGATTAGGTCATGAATGAAGTATTTGAAATGGAAGTATTTGAATGTCGGCTTATATAAATAATGTAACAATATTTTAGATTTACTTTTTATATGCGCATATGTTATTACGGTAATATCAAAAGAATTCTATAATGTTACGAATGCAAAGCATGCTTTAATGTGTCGTATACCGTATACAAATAGGCGATGTTTACTTGCAGTGGCTGGCTTCTTCACGAATACGGCTTACTTGTTAGTTTCTTACCTTGACTGATAGGTTAACACAAAACAAAACAAGTTCTTAAACACTTCTTGTTCTATTAATTCACCTACAAATACTTCTTGATAGTTGCATTTTTATCTTATTCTTTTCTTTATACTTTCCCACTTGTTCTTATTACACTGCATTTCTCTTCTATTCTTCTCCAGCTGCTTGCAACCTGCTCCTCTTGCTCTCGATTCAACCTGCTGCTCTCTGATCATGTGTTGACAATGTTGCCAGTGAAGTTTAGACAACAGTGGTGTTCAGAAGGTTACTGAGCGGAGCGCTCAGTCACACCGCTCGAAGTGAGCGAAACGCAAAATTCGCGAAAACAACACGTACACAAATTACGATGGGGCAGCGTGTCCTGTCACATGAGTCATAAATTTTGGTGATTACTTTTTATACAGACGAGTACTGTGTAAATATATAGATTAGTTATTGTCATAATTTTAATATTGATAAACAAAGGTCTGCAATGAGCTAATTTGTCTGAGTTTGAAATAATTCTGATGGAATTTTTCTGTATTAGAAAAATTCTATTTACATGACAATTGTTGCCCCAAAATAATATACGATAGAAAATTATACTCTGAAAAGAGCAAAGTAAGCTGATCTGACATAGTTATCAGGAACGTGATTTTTTAGTTGTTTTAACAGATATATTACTCTTGAGAGTCTCCCAGAAATATAATTAATATGCTGTTCCTACGATAAGTTGTGGTCAATATAAATACCTATACTAAACGCGAACTTATCCTGATAGCCGAGATACGCAGCTTCAATTCGAGCCACTCCAAGCACGTTACATAGTTCTTCACGTTACACACGAAAAACATTACTTAGGTAATAAATTCAAAGAGCTAATTGAGTGTAAATATATAAAAATGCCAATAGAGGAACAATATTTAAAGTAAAAGATACTAGATTCATTAGTAACGGGTTATGAAAATGACGTCACGATTCAGAACTGGAAAGAAAGAAGGAAAGAAATGAGTGAAAAGGCGGCATCTAAGATACGAGTCTTTTGCAAGTGTTGCAAAATTATAAACTTGAAAAATCTTATATCAAAAACAGAAGACCACTACAATTAGTTGATTGATCAATGTTGAAAATCGTCCACAGTGGATAGGAAATGGCTTAATATTTTTGTATATAAATTAAGTAGAGTAGTTACTCCGTAAGAAACTTCTTTCTCTGCTAGTAAATGAAACAAAACAAAGACCGGGAGTCACATGTAACGTCTGCAATTGTTATGCAGATGGTAACACTACTCTGCTAAATATCGTCTGCGCGAGTGCTTTAGTGTGGGTACGTGGGTGTAGTGAAACTGAAACAATGGAGAGTGTTGAGCGCGAAATTGAAAATATGAATGAATCCAAATCACCTTCTCGGTATTATCGCAAACACGAGAAAGGGAAACCTCTTCAAAGTCAAGCAAAGCAAATTGTCATCAATGTGTACGCTCGATTAAGGAAAAAATTTGCAGACAAAACTGTTGAGAAAATTGTTGATATGACAGTATACTTCACTGGTGTTACTGCCGCAGCAATATTTCGCGTGAAACGTGAATTCAACAGCGCAGGAGAATTTACAACTCCGGGCAAAAACCGGCCAAATCGAAGTGATCAGGGGAAAGTAAGTGCAGAAAATTAGGTAATTTTGGGAGAGGTAGTGTGCGGAAGAAAATTCATGATTTTTATAGAAGGAACGAAGTACCAATGGTAGAAAAAATTGCTCGTGCTATTTCTGAAGACGAAGAGTTGCCTATTGTAAGTAATACTACAACCCGAAACGTAATGAAGGAAATTGGATTTAAATATGGTCGTATAAAACACTCATCATCCATGATCGATAGAGAAGTCATAATTAATTGGCGACATAGATATCTTCGCGAAATTAAGCGGTATAGGGAGGAGGATATACATATTTATTACTTGGATTGCGAGTTAAACCACGGCCTTCCCAATCACAAGGCCATGGGGCTACATTTAGGTTCAGCCGTGACGTCACAACGAGTAGGTACAAACAAAGACGACAGATTCCTGCGAGGATGAACGACACTTGTGTGGTTAGTTAAACAGTGAGCGCGTCTTTTGAAAGTGTATGCGGTGGCGTTAAGTGAATTCTTATTTTAAATGTTTATTTGTGTTTAAATTTAAGTGTTTTAAGTGTTTATAATTTGAAGGCAAAAGTGCATTTTACTTGTTGTGTCCCGAATTGTAAAGGAATTACGGAAACGGTCCAAAAGTTTCTATGTTTCCAGTTGAAGACAATGTACGAGAAAAATGGCTCCGTAAAATGTACAAAAAAAACTTCATAGTTACCCAATCCAGCAGGGTAAGGCTGTATTTTCTTCTCAGGATAGTTCATAAGAATGATTCTTAAGATATAATCTAAAAGAATTGTATTTTTATTTATTTGTTTAGTTAGTTTTTAAGTACGATATTGTAATATCCTATGTGATGTCGTAAACAAGCAATTCCACGCATCAATGTTTACAAACACCACCACATGGTTCAGCAAGAGGATCTCCCACCAAAGGGACCTATAATCACATGCAGACGACGGCTTCTGGCCCCTCCCATGGAGCAGAAGACGACATCGGAGCAGCAGCGCCACCGCCACTCAAAAGGAGCCTATAAATAGGATGGACGAAGGCAACTCAGAGGATAGAGAAATACTTATCTTAAGCTAACGGTAAAATATTTAAACATGTACGAGCGTATACGTATGTAGGTGCGAATGCATATGTAAGTATGTAAGTTTGTATGTGTGAGTATATGTATGTGCATTTGTGTATATGAATATCTATATGTTTGTGAATGTGTGCGTATGTCCGAGCGTGTATGCGTGGATATGTACATGAATAACATTGTATATATGTGTATATATGTATGTGTGTGTGTATGTATACTTTAGACGCAAAAAAAAAACATTTACAAATATATGTATGTATGTGTGTAGTGTGTATGTATATATATAGAAAAAAATAAATAAAAATAAAAATAAAAAAATAAAAAAATATATAAAAACAAAAAAAATATAATAATAAAAATAAAAATTAAAAAAATTAATAAAAATAAAAAATTAATAAAAATAAAAAAATAAAATAATAAATAATAAAAAAAACTAAACACGTAACATTTCATTGACCAAACGAGAATCAATAGGGTAATATAGTATGTTTGTATATAAGCATATCAATATATATGTACAAATATGTATATAATTAGCACAAATTGACGAATCTGGGTAATAGAAATATACAATAGACACTAATAACAAAAGCAACCTAAGTTTCTCTTTTCAGGAATAAATCACGACGACCAGGCGAGGCAACGGAACAAGCAGCAGAATTGCATGACATAAAAAAAAATAACAAAGTCCCCACTAACAAAACACTTCCATACTACAGACAACACAGACATAACAACAGATTAAATATTAATAAACTGCAGAAGTAGTATTATAAAGATACAAATACAGACTTATTTACATGGATTTTCACCACCCCTTCAAGTGTGGTTTTGCCATGTAAATTGCCTATGCATGCAGCACGACCGACAAGGGGGTTTTTTCCTGGCTTCCAGGTTTTTTGTCCCTCTATCAAAACAAAATAACTTCTCTCGCGCTTTCCTATCTTCTTGTTTACCCTTCTTTCTTTCTATCTACACATAATAACAGATTCGCGTGTAAATGTCTTCCGTTTAAGATAGAGGCCGCGGTACACACACTCCCCACCGACAGATACTATAGGTTACTAACAGCATGGAGGAGAGGCATGTAGAACTCGATACCAGTTTTCTGGTGACCCTCCTACTGTCTGCTTCGGGACTTTAGGAGTAACCTAAACCCAGGGCCTCTAGTCTGCTTCGGGACTACGCCTATCCTTTCTCCTGGCTTTGCCTGCTTCGGGGCTCTGACTGGGAACCCCAACCTCAGCCGCTTTGCCTGCTTCGGGGCTCTGTTGGCCATCTAACCTACCCACTGCTTGCTTCGGAGCTTCTGGCACCTAAAATCCACTCCTCTTTGCCTGCTTCGGGGCTCTGTTGGAGATCCTGTCTGCGACCTTACGGTCAAAGACCACCTATAACTCACCTTGATTCTAGAGAGATCAATTTGTATAGTATTTTGTGAAAACACTATTATAAAGGAAAAGTTTTATAATAAAACTGGTAGTGGGAGTTGATTCCAGACGCTCTTTTTATTAAATGCTCTACCCAAAAATCCTGTATGAGACAAAGTTTTACAATATTAACTTACTTCTTTGCAGCATTATTTACATAAAAACAAGAACTTTCAGATTCTTTGTGTTCTTAAAATAGAATTTGAGCAAATTCAATAATTCCGGAACTATCTATATATAGTAATATCATATAGTATTCTCTGGAAGTAGGCAACAGTACGATATATTGATATATTCCTCAGATTCAATGATGATAATTATATTTAAGTACCAGATCAACAAATCAGTACCCTGAATCATTACCATACGTAATTATAGTTTAATTATAGAATTTGTTTACTGTATCAATGGCAAAAACGCCAAACATGTATCTGCCAGTATCAGCAATGCCTATGGTTGTAAAAACAAAAATAAAGGTATTTTTAAAAAGAATGGTAATTCATTTTATATTCATGTTTGGGCATTCACAATTGACAGACAGTAGCAATATTTGTTTATCATACATTAATTATAAAAGGAAGTAACAGCATCAAATATGAATAAGGAGCCTGTATCTTCTTCGAAACAAGCTTCAGTAATTTAGCCTATATGGTTAAGAGGGTCAGTGAGTTGAAATGTGATTATTTCGATAGGTCTACTTCATTTGTAGAACGAACTCAGGATGCGAAATCCTGATGGGAGAACGAAAGAAATTTATCTTCACTTAATAGTTTTGGTTTAAATTCCACACATATTAGCAAGTTATTGGGGCGGGGTAGGGGAATGAATAAAATTACACAATTGTTAGTAGTATGAAAATTCATTTCAGTAATTCATATATAATTAACGGGTGAACTAGTGATATGGGAAGTCAGTGGTGTACGCAAAATTTCACGAAGACAATAGCTCAAACATTAAAGAAAGACAAAAAGCAACTAGGGTTATTATGACCTGACAACTTTGTATACATAATTCCACATTATGTAATAATTACGAATGTTCATATATGTGATCTTTGTCAAAGCATTCCAATGGAAAGTTTTTTTTCAGACCTACACACAAATTCGATTGTGATGATTTGGCACTGTCCGTGCTAATTGTTAACTGTTGGTTACAGAATGTAATTTTATTGACTTCTCCGATTTCAGTTATTATCTTCGTCCTAGCTGTTGGTTCAGTGGCTAGTGCGTGAACCTTTTGTGCATCAGGTCTCGGGTTCAAATACCACCCTCAACTGTAGATTTACTGTCCTCGTCTCATACAGACTCGGTGCTGAAAAACTATGGTTTTATTTGATTTGGTTTCGTGTCTCTCCCAGTTACATAATCAATTAAGAAGGCTTTCTCAAAACAGTTTTGAAGATCTCTCAACAATTACCATTAAGCAACAAAATTTAGCAGATTATTTATTCTGTACCAAAACCAGAAATTACTTTACGAGACGAGACGAGAAAATCTTTAAAGAATTTAGACAAGACGAGAAATAGTTCTTCGTAAATCGAGACGAGACGAGAATCCTACAAAAATTTGAGAAAGATTTTCATCTCTCGTGGTCCACGAAGAGTGTAATATAACAACTTTTAAATGATATGGATTATTGAAGTATATTATGAGTCACTTGCATATATTCAAATGTTGATGAATGCTCTTCATTGTGTTCGTACAATCACTTGAATAATTTATGAATTTTTACTTTAAATCGTGTAATACTAAAGCACTGAGACTAAGACTTGAGTGAACCAGTGTTGCTCACGAGACTTGACAAACATCTTGTATCGAAGTTGAGACGAGAATTGTCATTTTCGTAGGCTCGTCTCTAATTTGAACATACACTTCTCGTCTCGTTTCCCAGAAACTTTTGTATTGTGGATAAAAGTACTTTCGAGCTTCTCCAAGTACTGAATTTCTCAGTCACCTTTCGTGTCACTTGTTAAATTCAGCTTATCTTTTAAATATAATTTCTTCCTAATCAACTTTTTTTTTTCTTTTTAAAAGTTTCGTCTTGCAAACGCGAGGACTGTATCTTGCAATACGCCAAAAACATTTTCTTAAATGCAAATAGCTAATAATAACAAGCTGAAGTAGTAAACGCGTTTGATCACCGTATCTCCTGGGTGACGTGGAGAGCAAGGAATAATAATAATAATAATAATAATAATAATAATAATAATAATAATAATAATAATAATAATAATAATAATAAAGAGGAAGAAGAATTAGTCGCAGTAGTAGTGCGACTTTTATTTGCTTGGTATAACAACATTACTTTTGCAACAGGTTCATGGTGCCCCAGTGGTAGAGCACTCACCTCTGGGGCATGGGGTCTCCTGTTCGATCCCAGCTCTCTCGAAATGAGCTTTATAGTGAACAAATATTGCATGGGTGAGTGTCTTGGAATTCTCCCATTTTCTTTATTCCACCATTTCGTTCATTATCATCATCACCGCCTCCGTTAGACTAGGATCATAATTGTTAGTTAAAAACAAATGCAACTAATCCCTAGCAAGCACAAACCACACGTAAAAAGTAAAACAAAACAACATATGCGTGCACGCCAGTAATACACTTAAATGTGTTTCTAATTGCCAAATATGCTCTCGAAAGATTTTCATGAACATTTTCTCTATGCGCTCTAACATGATACAAAGATTTTGGGGGGGAAAATGTAGTTTTAAATGTTTCTAACCTATTATTCTGTTAAAATTTCGATATCAGAAGTATAATATTTAAGAATAATTTTCTTGATAATAAGTTTCTTATTACCATTATCCTCTCAATAATAACAGTCTTAATTTGAATATGATCAAATTTCTAAGTCTCTCTGTCTCTTCGTATTTCTTCTTAGCACTCAATGCGTATCGCTTGAAATTACTTTCTCTCTATTTCTCTCTCTCTCTCTCTCTCTCTCTCTATATATATATATATATATATATATATATATATATATATATATATATATATATATATATATATATATATATATATATATATATATACTTTAAAAATCATTTTTGTAATACAACTTGTTTTTAGCTCACGTGTAGAGTTGCCCAACTCTGCCCGACACACTGCGCCTGCCTGTCCCTACTTTGTGTGACGTCACTCGCTACGACGAAGTAGTGATGGGCAGTGGGAATATTCCCGGTGGGAAGGAATTTAAAAGTGGGAATATTCCCGGGTTTTTTCCCTGGCCAATAAATTCCCGGGAAGGAATTTATTTTCATTTATTTACTTTATCCTCCAAATTATAAGAACCATATGACTAATCACTTTATTTTAATATATTATGATTTACTTCTAGGTTTTAAAGAATTTGGAGGTTAAAAAATTGAAAATTATTTGACGGTACTTTATATAACTAATAATATGAGTTTTTAAGTTCCATATCCATTTGCACTAAAAAGTAGGGTAATTGTTTGGTATTGGAGGCCAAAACTAGGAAAAAGTAGGATGATTTACGGAAGAAATGAGTTGATAGTGATGTTCAAGTAGTCAAGAAAATAACCATATTTTTTTAGGCAGTAAGGAATTTATACAAAACGGAAAGGTAAGTGGAAATGATTTATTTGATAAAAGAAAGTCAATTGTTGGCAACGAAGATAGAAAACAACGTGCCCTGCGGGGCTCTAACCCGTCTTCATTCGCTAACGCCCGCTCCGCAATGCTGTCTGAATTTAATGTTGGTAACGTAAATTAACGTATAAAACCATAAAACAACCGCATCGGAATAGAATATCGCAAAAAAAGTAGGTGCAAAAGCTGGCCCCCAATGCTAAAGAACAGCCAAAATTAGCAAAGTACTAATTTACAAATGATAAAAGGAACCATTTTGTAAAGTAATTTAAAATTATGTAGAAATAGAGATGAAGTACTATTAATAAACCCTGAACCACCATTAGTAATAGACGTCGGTCTGTCTCCTCTCTCTGACTCGAATTTCTGAAGAGGTACTCGGACTTCTTTTACATGTGAATTAACGCATGGAATCTCAAGAAACAGGTAGAATGAAAGGTCGTGTATGCCAATGTTACGTGCTAAAATATAAAGATAAGTAAGTATCTTGCAAATTTTGTGAACATAAATATGTATACGCAAATGCTGATAAATTGGTGAGACATGTATCTTCTAGCATTTATCCAATCTAATTGGTTTATAACATTTATAGATTTAATGTGTTTATAATATCAGTAATAGAGTCAAGTTGAGTAAATACACTTACATATACTGTTACTATATAATTTATAATTTTTTACAGATATTTAATTGATGGAACATATTGTAAATAAATATACATTTATGCGTACTTTCTAAATATAATAAAGTGTTAATAAAGTAACATGGTACCGTTCAGAATATACATTTTAAAGAATCCTCTGTGGACAACAGTAATAATATGCTGTGATATAAAAATTAATTAAACTTTGAAATCATAATGCAGTAATAGAATGCAATTTTCTTTCTGATTGTACATAAATTCCCGGATAAATTCCCATTTTGGGAATCTTCCCGAAAAATATCTTCCCGGGAATTTACCCATCACTACGACGAAGGCCTTCTCTCTTCCGAGGGTAGTGGTTAAACCCTATCGAGAGTGTCTGGAGTAAAGTGAAAAGATATGTAGCCGTTAAAAATAGCACTTCAAAATGCCGGATATTAAAAATTTACTGACAGAGGGACTTCATAAAGTAACAGCAGAAAGATGGAAATCCTATGGATCGCATGCCATCGCAGAAGAAGAAAAATTTTGCAGAATGGATGGACTGACGGATGATATAGAACCTGTGATCATCCAAACTGGAAGTGACTCCGATTCCGATGATATGGATGGAATTGAGGAACTCCAGTAAATCGTAAGTTATCTGACATTCTCTCTGTAGTTAATAGGAGATCGGGACAGTGATTCTGCCAGACTCCCCGCCCCTTGTAGGGTGTGTCACTCCAAAATTCTCAAGAAAAAAGACAATTGTCCCAACTTAACTTTGTGTACTCAAAAATACATAGAAATCGTGCAAAACTCTATTTACAGCCCCAAACTGAAAATCTTGGCTGAATCCTGACTCGGGAGAAGTTTCAACAATGTTTTGCCGGGTCGCTGCTGCTTTACTCATTGCTAAGGTAGGAGTTGCGATGCTTTGTAAAAGAAAAAAAAAGAAAAAGTTCTTTTAATTTATTCTCTGGGAGGGTAGCTGCTCGTGTGTTTCTGTTTGCGATTGACCTATTGCAGGTAGACATATGAAGATAACTTTATTTTTTATCCTTTCTTATCTTAATCAATGAAAACGAATAAGCAAAATAGCGTTTATGCTCTCGGGTTTTAATTATGAGGATTCCAAATAAATCACGTACGAATTTCCAATACATTTATTCCTTTTGTCGTGTCTTCATGAATTATTAAATACAAATAGGCCAAGAAATATATTTTTTTGTTAGCGGCAGGAAATGAACAAGAAATCACCGCTCCCTGCATATCAGCTGAGAACCAAAGCAGCGCCAGTCGAAACAATTGGCGATTGAGAACCAACCAAGCAGGCGATGCAAACAAAAACGTAAAGGTTAGCGTGCCAACAATGTAGTAATAAGCTTGTGATCCGGCTCTCAAGTTAACATTGCATTTAGTATAGTCGCCTTCTCCAACTAATTAATGACTACAGTAATGAACGTTTCGTATTTGGTGATCCGTTTAAACAATAGGTGCGGTATTCAGAGAGAATTTGTTGATCAAAGTTTAGTCACAGACTAGATAGAGAAATACTAGCTCTTTACTAAGGAAAATGTACTTTTCGGTATTCAGAGTCTACTTCCCAAGCGGCACACCGACGTCGAAAAGACGTGGTTTTTTTGGTGTAAAACACCGTAAAATACACCGAACATGACGTGATTTACACGTCTTTTCCCACGTGGAAATGTCCGGGAATATGACGTGATTTTTATGACGTCTTTTACACGTCATAGAATATGACGTGATTTTTATGACGTCTTTTACACGTCATAGAAATGACGTGTAAATCACGTCTTTTTTACGTGATTTCCACGTGTAAATCACGTCTTTTTCACACCTTCATGTGAATTGGAAGGGGGGCGTTCTCGAAATGAGGCGGCGAGAAGCAAAGGGGTGTAAGCGATATTTGCAATAAAGTATGGATGTCTCAAAAATGGATTCTGCACAGCTAAATATACAAACTGGATGGTGAAGCTCGTCGCAGTCCAATAGAAAGTCTACCCATGAATGCTCTACGCCGAACTTCATTATGCAGTTTGTATATTTTGCAATGCAGAATCCATTTTCAATACATACTCTATTGAAAATGTCACTTACACCCCTTTGCTTCTCGCTACCTTAAATGTCATGGAAGTCTGACAGGATTGTTCAGTTCCAAATGTCAAAACCATTAGAAATTGATGTGCATCCGCAGTTTTGATATTAGGAATTTCAATCCATGTACTACGTCGATTATTCGTCACACTTTTGAGGCTATTTACCAGCCCCTATTCAACCGTTTTGCACCAAAGTTAGGGGTTAGGCTACTAGGGCTACCTAGTTCTGGCCCTGTAAATTTTGAAATAGATCGGTTGAATAGTGGTTGAAACAAATAACCCTGAAACTGTGTCGAATAATCGAGATCCTACTATACATAGATTGAGATTCCTAATGTCAACACTGGATACAAATCAATTTATGATTATTTGGACATATGAAACTGAATAATAATAATAATAATAATAATAATAATAATAATAATAATAATAATAATAATAATAATAATAATAATAATAATATCTACTCTAAAACACACAGCTTACAACACATTTTTTTAAAAAATGATAAAAAAGAAAAAAAATCATACTTTTTCTATTTTCTTAACTGCGTTTTTTTTCTTGACAGTTCTGAACTGATCTCTGGCCGCAACACTTTTCTTGGGTAAAAAAAAAAGTCTACGAATAACAACTGGACAACGATTATTATAAGTAAAAACAATAATGAAAATAAATTTATCCTTGTGGCTGCTGCTTGATTTTTCACCATTGTGTTGTAATTTGCATAATAATTTACAAGCTCCTATACCAGATAAGTAAGACCACTGGGTTATTGTAATAAATAACAGATCAGGATAGACCCTAAGAACCCTAGATCTTGCCACAGCGAAATACATCACCACCCTCTCTCGGAAGCACACATTGGGGAACGTCAAAGTATTGTGGTCTATTTGATTGGTCTGTACCAAGAATTTGGAAATTTCGCTTCTCCGAATGTTCGTATTATCTATGGATTGGGGATTTCCATATCCAATTAACCACCTCTAGTGTTGTTGATTTATATTTTTTTAGTATTTGGATACTAGCCTATTGAAGAGTATATATTCGCCTTAATGTGTGGTATATTTATCTACACATTAAGAAACGAATATACAATAGCTGTCGAGGAATAATTATATGCAACAGGAAAGAAACGGCAGCGCTTGCTCCACGAAAGGATAAATTTAAAGCCATACATTAAAAAGAAAACCGAGACGCATTGAATCGACTTGAAAAACATAAAAAAAAGCCCTCGAATGTAAGACTCACCCTTGGCGGAAAAAAAAGCCCTACATAACTTTTAAGAATGAGAAAAGACGAATAAACATGGTAAAAACAAAGAATGAAATGGAAAAATAAAGGAATATTGTACTTACAGTCCTAAGAAAATGAAATGAAATGAAATCTTTGAGTTTTACGTCCCACGCTTATACCGGTTAGGCTAAAGGAGACGGTGATAATGAGAAATGAATTAAATGGTGGAATGAAGAAAGTGGGAGGAAACGGGAGAACCCCGAGAAAACCCACGCACACGGTGTTTGTCCGCTACGTGGACAAAGTTCACTTGGCGGGGGCTGGGATCGAACCCGGAACCCCAAGCACCAGAGGTGAACGCTCTACTACTGAGCAACCGCGGCCCTTAGTACTAAGAAGAATCCACTCATTTCGTCACTGGAATTTATTCATGTGTATTTACTAGTACCTTCTTCTTAATGAAATTACGGTACAACACGTGCTTCCATAAATTTTATAGCTATCCATTATCATGCTAGTATGCGCACACATACACACAAACACAACCACCCACATCCAACACACACTCACATACACAAGAACAATGGGTTTTATTGACAGTCCAAAATTTAGGACTAAACTTTTATAACTCCAATTTAAGACACCTTTATTTTGGAGGTGAAAAATTGAAAAAGAAAGTACATCTTAAAATTAATTAACCTCTGAGGGATGAAAGCGAAAACACATAACCATTAATTTGAATTTTACATTTATTAGTTATATGTACAATGTGCACGTTTTGTCGTATAAAATAATATTCATGTTATTTGTAATGCAACAAGAAACACTGATTGTCTTTATTATTTGTAATACAAACAAGAAATATGTAGACAATGCAAATCTGTTGGTTATAATCTAAAACTTACAGAGATCTTTTAATAATATAAAATAAAAAGAATCAAATTTTTCTATAAATTTCGTATGAAGGAAAACACCTTTCATAGTTATTGAAAGTACAGAAATGCAGCATCATATCAAAAAAGCCTCACGTGCTTAAGTAGGTTAAAAATGGGGACTGCGGTAAGTATCCCACTTATTATCCCATCTATTATACCAGTAGCAGTTTCTTCCATCTTTCGAAAGAGATGCCTTTACATTGATTTCCAACAAAGCGAGGAGGAACAGGTCAACATGTTTCAAGCATGCCGAATCCTTTTCATCCTCAAACAACAAGGCAGATGGAAGTGAATATCTTTCTACTAACATTTTGAAGATTTGTGGCATTTGTTCATTTGAAGATCTTTATTTTTACTCACGAATGATAAGTGTCTTTAAGGCTAGTTTGCACAACGTGAACTTTGCTCTTTTTTCCGCGGGAGTTAAATTCCATCGCCAGCTCTTTGGAAACCAAGCATCAGAGAAAGGTCCCTTTTCCTCCCAACGATGACAGATAGGAACACTGAAACAGAAAAAAAAAATCATGAACAATCATAGTGCAAATTTTCAGGTGGGGAGAAAATTTTAAAAAATAATTACAATACGTCATGTGTAACTACAATCAATACGCAATAAAACGATTAGTTACTGCACTCGCTTGCATGAAGTCCCACTTTTAACGGCCTTCCAAACAGCGAAATTAAACTACCATTAATTTTAGTTATTCTGTAATAGCTTAACTTTTGATTTTATTGCAGCTGTTAACTCTGATTGTTCAGGAGGATCAAACAAGTTGGGGGATATAAGACTTTGTATATACAGATACATGACAAATAATTCTGAAACACTCATAGAAGGCTACATTACGTATGTGCTCACAATATAAAATGCCACTCCAAGACCAACTTTAGGATGTGAGCTAAAAGTGACGATCAAGTATATTGATACGATATTGATACAAACAAAATGGTGTATAACTTATGTATTCCGAAAAGTAAAAAAATTGTGAGCAAACGCCCCCTCACTTGTTACTGGAGTATTTTTAAAAAATAAGACTTCTAGAACCAGAATTCTGTCACAAGTAGTAGGGTGAAAATCGTCACATTATTTGTTCTGAGCAGGGTTAGAAGTTGCGGCAGTTATTATTATTATTATTATTATTATTATTATTATTATTATTATTATTATTAATAATAATAATAATAATAATAATAATAAAACTTCTCTTTGGTGAAAATTATATTTTACCCCTCTGTTGAGAAAAATATTTTCGGGAGGAGTACTTTTATCCATTCAAAAAAAAAAAAAAAAAGCGCGAACACTATAACATGTGATACATTCCATATTAAAGCTTTGCTTATATATAAATACTCAACTCAAATAAAATAATTGCTGAAGGAATAAAAATTAATAAACAGGGAAATTTTTAAAAATCTAAAATAATAAATAAATAAATAGAGTGTATCTGAAGAAGACAAGGGTAGTTGCTGAAACAGTTACATTTAAATAAAATTGGCGCAGCTGTGGCTCGGTGATAGAGCGTTCACCTCTGGTGCTTGGGGCCAATGATTCGATCCCAGCTCACTTCAAGCGGCTTTTATTGGAGTTCTCCAATTTTTTCCCACATTCTTCATTCCACCATTTAATTCACTTCTCATCATCACCGACTCCCTTAGCCTCAGTGCCTGATCGTGGAACGTTAAATTGAATATTTCATTTATATAAAAGTATTGCCTTGTTCAACAATTATTTTATTTTAGTTAAGTACTAATAAAATATTACTACTTTCTTTCTTTTCTTCTTACTCGGCATTTTCTTACATGGGTATTATAAAATAACATGTCAAAAACTCACCTGTCGCAACTTTGGTATGTATGTCATCCTCCACAGTGATATTTCTAGAGCAGCTCGACGAGCAGAAAGGGGTCAGGTGGTCTGCTGTTGATCAATTCATCATTTGCAGGAGCATTGGCCACACACTCTGGAAAGTGGGAGTACATACAAGCCTTATTTTGGCAAATAACATGTATTTACACCTAGGCTTATTACAACGACTAAATACATTTAACATGAAATGAAGCAGTTTAATTTTATGTAAACAGTAAAGTGGGTTTTTACTACATTTTGTATAAAAAAAACAGCTTATAGAAAGAAAAATGAGTTGGCAGGAAAATATCAGCCATAAATTTCACATGCTTTCTGTTTTGGATATTTTCAGCGTAAAGGAAGGTGTGAAGAAGAGTCCGAAATCGTCCCAACCTCGATGCAGGAATGGCCACTTCTTAAATGCAAAGATACGCAAAATAAATATTGACAAACTTGTGGACAGATAGATTTTATGGATTATTGTCTGCCCGTTGTTAACAAGAAGCAGGGATCGGAAAATCTTTGAGTTTTACGTCCCACGTTATGCCGATTAGGCTAAAGGAGACGGTGATGATGAGTAATGGATGAAATGGTGGAATGAAGAAAGTGGGAGGGAACCGGAGAACCCCGAGAAAACCCGCGCACACGGTGTTTGTCCACCACAAAGTTCACTTGGCGGGGGCTGGGATCAAACCCGGGACCCCAAGCACCAGAGGTGAACGCTCTACTACTGAGCCACCGCGGCCCCATAAGAAGCAGGGATCGGTTTTGAGAACGGAGTGAGAGCGTAAAATATCGCATCTTGAACACAAAGAACACAAATGACTACCTGCGTTTTCGAACGCGGACATTTTCTGACCAAAAACACCAAGGCAAGTAATTTCTTGCTATGTATTGCTTCATTTAAATTCTGCAACGTGAAAAAAAAAGTTTTTATCTTACATTTATAATACAAGCTTGAAAAAATCAAGAGCTCCAATTCTGAGGTAGGTTTTATTTTTTTTTAAAAAATAAAAAATATCCTACTCTGGGAGGGGCAGTCGTCACCTCTGGATCCGCCCCTGTTGTGTACACACCTTCCTTTTGGTGGCAGCAGATATGTAAGCCCCGAAGCAATGAGGTATGTTTTTTTTTTTTTTTACTGATGGGGCTGCAGTGCCTCAGTGGTAGAGCGTTCACTTCTAGTGCGTGGGGTCCCTGGTTTGATCCCAGCTCGTGCCAAGTGGGCTTTGTGGTGGACAAACACCATGTGCCTGAGTTTTCTCGACACTCTCCCGTTTCCGCCCACTTTCTTCATACCACCATTTTTCACATTTCATTATCACCATCTTCCTTAGGCTCGGTGCCTTTCCTGGGACGTGAAACTAAATATTTAATTTCATTTCTTTTTAATGATGAGGAATTGATGTTCCACCTGAAAGCAGGTTTTTGACCCAAAGAGACTTCCGTTGTTAATGTGCGCATAAACATTAGGAGGATATTCCCTATGTCAAGAGCTCTCTTAAACACATCTGACTGGAACCAGCACCAGCCCCCAATCACTGTCCCTTAATAAGACATTTGGTTTCCTTTGAATCGTTTCACGATTAGCAGTGGAAATCATAATAATATAGTCATGTAGAGGATACTTAATTGAGCTGGAATATATTTTTTGAACTTCAGTGGCAACATTGATAAGTATCCATCATCACATGCTGGCACTGGAGTAAGTACTGTAATCTAAAATGCGAGGGAGCTGTCTACTCAATTAATGAACAAAATATTCGAACAGTCAAAAACCCGTTACATTATTATGATTTCCACACCGAATTCTGTAGCACAGTTACGGTAGCCAAGTGTCTTGTGAGGGTGTGTAGGTGCAGCAGGGCGATGGTTGCAGTTTGAGAGTGCTCTCAACTCAAGGTGACCAGACGTCCCGTTTTGGCCGGGACAGTTCCTTATTTTCAACCATTGTCCCGTTTCTTTCAGAGTCTCAAACGGGAAGCCTAAATGTCCCGTTTTTAAGCAAACATGACCCAGGTGTCCCGTAATTATTATTCAAAATATAAATAGCCAATGCTAATTCTACACTCTTCCGTACCAACACTTACTGGGAAGGTTCACCCGTGCCTAGAACTTCTGAATATTCAAATGAGAATTGAGTGTTCTGTGGTTCAAGTGGAAATTGAGTGGGAATTCTGAGTGTTGAAGTAGTTAAAAGTATTGTTGGGTAATACTTAAGTTAGAAACGCTGTGTTATCATTCTTACTTTGTATTTTGTAAATTGAAAACACTGCTGAGTCCCAAAATGCAATGTGGAAGTCACCCCACCCCCCGTCGCCGATTCGTATGCGTCCCGTTTCTGAAAGTAAAAGTTCTGGTCACCTTGTCTCAACTGGGGTAATATCTTCCCACTGATTATGCACATATACAATGGGGGCACTACTTTAACAAACGGGTCTACCAAATATTCATCTATTTTGTGGATTTTTTCACTAGATTTAAGACAGTAGTGCTACAAAAGGTTAAACAAAACAGAACTGAGTGAGCGAAGGGGTTAGAACTTCCATAGGGCTCGTTGTTTCTAACTTTGAAGTCATACACGATTGGCATTGCAACAATTGCCGAGGGTCATTTCCCAAAGAGGTTCACTCGAGCAGTCGGTTCTACCTAACAGAAAATTCATAGGTAACATACGATGTGAAACATATTTTTGTGAAGGAATAAAAGTGTGAATGTCAGTAATTAATGTCAGTACACAGCAAATTGAAATGAATTTTGCTCATTATTCGAGCAGACGGTTCTACCAAATTTAGACATATTTCTTACAGTTTCATATCAGGTTAGAACAATGCATTTCTTTTAGCAGAGCATGAACTAAATCAGAAGCTCCATTAGTGCTTGCAGATTGACTTCAGGCCTCAGTACAAATACAGCGTGGACGTAAAGCGTAACAATTTCAGTGAATAAAACACGAACCAATTTATTTCAGCTCCCCACTAAAAAGCAGGGGTAGGAGCACAGCAACAGGATCCGAACGGCAGCGACGGGATGCGTCCGTAGGGAGCAGGCGCGTCAGCGACGGGGAATATACGTCTAAACGAGAATAGTGGAAGACCACACTTACATACTGGAAGACCACACTGCAATACTTTCACTGATCACTTAAAATTCATTTCAATATGCTGTACACTGACAGTAATTACTTATATTCACACTCTCATTCCTTCACGAAAAATGTTTCTTATAATATTTTACCTATAAATTTTATATTTGGTAGAACCGTCTGCTCGAGTGAAGCCGCATTTTGAGTGATAGTGAAATCATTGTAAGCGTAAGTGTGCTTTTCCATTATCCTTCTTTACGCGCATAGTCCCCGTCGCTGACGTGCCTGTTCCCTACGAACGCACCCCCTCGTTGCCGCTCGGGCCCTCTTGCTGTGCTTCTGCACTGATTCCAATAGAATGCATTTGTGCTTTTTAGTGGGCACCTAGCAAAAGATATTTCGTGTTTTATGCACTGTACTTAATATGCTACGCGTCGAGAAGGTTCTAGAACACATAGTATTGTTGAGCGAGCGTCAGCGAGTGAAGGCGGGTTAGAGCCCCGCACGGCACGTTGTTTTCTGTCTTTGTTACAATTAAGTGGGAAGGGGTACGGTACCTGGTTCTAGAACCTTGCCCCATGCGTCTACTCTATATTTACACTAACCCCCGTGAAGTCAATCTGCAAGTAGTAATGGAGCTCCTCATTTAGTGCATATTCTGCTATAGGAAATACAATGCTCTAACCTAACCTGAAAATGTAGGAAATGTATTAAAATTTAGTAGAACCGTCTGTTCCAGTAATGCCTCCAAAAGCATACACTTACTGTCATCTCGTTGTTTGCTTGTATTTATCAGTCTTTCGCCTTGGCAAATAGTACCACAATGCGTGCAGCTTTTATTATACGGATTCATAGTATAAGTAGTAGTAGTAGGAACGGGTTAGAAGCCCCGCGGAGGTTGGTTGGTCCTGTTCTCGACATGAAATAGGCAAATTAAAGACTTGTCCAATTTTTTTTTCGTATATTTTACAATCTACGGATCTGTATAATAAAACTGCACCACAGAATGACATACTTTCCCATGCATACTCACTCCCATATACGGTTTATTGAGAATAAAAACACATACATTATCATTTTACTACCTTCACTATTAACATTTTATATAGCATTCTACCTAAAATATTTAATTTGATACAGGCGTCTGCAAATGTTAACCTAATGTAGGTATCCTCGTTCTTTCTACGATATTTTAATACACTGTAATAAGAAACCGTAGAATACTCAATCTGCTGAATTTTACACAGAATGCACCTAGATAGGAATAGGATAGGAATTATACTTACTTGTCTTAAAGCTGACCTTTATCACAGGTGACTTTAACAAAACACATTATTTATATTCACAAACAATACCATCAAAACACGATTCCGCAAATGGCTCACGATTCCCAGCATGCACTGCTCAAAGTGCAGTTACAGTACGGGGAACGTCCGCGCTTTTTAGCACCTAAAAAAGACGTCTATTTTTGGTGATGTCCGACACGTGATTCTTTGTACCATTCTGGCACGTGATAAACACGTACAATTTAGGTCATGTTTGACACGTCATTTTTGTTACCATTTTGGTACGTGATAAAGACGTTCCAAATTTTCAAAAGACGTCATTTTGAATTCGAACCCCAAAAAAAGACGTGTTTATGACGTGACTGTGCTACTTGGGTTTGAGTACAACTAAAAAGTTGATTTGAGTATAATTAACTAATATAATCCCAATGCATCAGATGAGAAAAATAAATGTGGCAACTATGAAATGTAGATGTGCGCATGCGTAGTCTGTAAAAATGAAAATACATAGCTAAACCGTGGCTAAAAGGTATCCTCTGCTCTAGATTAATTAGTCACATGTGATTAGCTTCGTCAACTATTTCGTCTTAATCAGAGTCTCTGTATACACTTTTAATATCCATCCGTTAGTCAAACTCGCAGTAAGGCTTTAATCAGGTGTCAAAACGACTCTGCATAAGGCCCTAGGCTATTAAGGAATTAAAACTCGATTTTTCACAATAATCCCATTTCATGATATTTCTTGTTTTCCTATGACATCCTCTATATTTGTCATACATGTTTTACTTTAGTGGTTTTGCAGTGAGTTCTAGCACGGGCGTCTCTAGCGAAGGAAAAGCGTCCCCCACAATTTATTTACTAACGACAGAAATACATATAAATAATAATTATATTTACTTGGAATACAATATTCAGTCTATGAAACGATTATAACAGACTTAATCCGCCTTATGCAGAGTCGTTTTGACGTTATGACTAACGTCATACTAAAAGCCTGACTACTGCAGGGAACATATGTTAGTAGAACTCTTTAGTATGGTACTAATCACACATCAAAAGGACTCTGCATAAGGCCCAATGCGTCCAAAGGGGTCCGTGAAGGTAAGCAGAAAAGGAACAAACGGAATTGAAGATAATAAGCAGGTTGGCCTAGGTACTACTATTTAAATCACTTTCTTTGATGTCCCCCAAATTTTACATGCCAAAGACACCAGTGCGTTTTAATACGACACTTAAGCAGGGATTCCATCTGGATTTTTACTTTGGGGGTGTAAAGTCAAAATTGGGAGGGTGCAAGTGGCTTTCACGGTTTTTATCGAATTTTCACTGTAAGAAAAAGTTCAGGGTTCTTTCAAGAATGTGGTGGGTCACTTCCCCACCACAGAGAAGAGGAAGCTGCTGGGAAACTTTTAATAAGATACTAATATCGTAAAATGTCATAAATAGGGTGAAACGGGAGTATATAAAATTTTAGTACTTTTTCGCCAGATCTAGTACTTTTTTTTCTGCATGGGTTTGTACAAAATATTTTTGCTGGGTGGTCTGGTCACACTGAACAGAGTTAATGCTTCCGTTGATTTGTAGAAGAAACAACGAAGTCGGTAACACGTGTTGTATTCAAAGAGAGATTACTCTGTATTTTATTAGCATCTGATCCTCTGTTTGATTGCAAGTATAATGTAGCTTCTTTGAACGTTCTTGTAAGTTATTTCATTTACACTGGCAGCATAAAATAAGTGGAAGTATCAAGCGCAGTTGGAAACTGGTATTAAATGTGAAGTCATAATGGCTGATGAGTCGTCTGTTAAGGTGGAAGTGATGTGCAAAGAAGAAATCGAGTATGGGTTTCCTCAACAAGATCCACTCGAAGGGAAAGGGTGGACATACGAATTGATGACTGACAACAAGGAGTTAATGTTATCAACAACGGAAGGACGACAAACAATGGAGAATGTTGTAGTTATGTATTATACGGATGTGAAGTTAGCCATTGATACGGTAAAATCAGATATTCCAGTAGAAGAACCTGAATGTGAAAATAGTATAGAAGCACCAAGAAAAATAGGACTTGAAGAAATTTGCGGGTCATACTCTAATGACTACAAACAATTAACAACAGAAAGTTTAAATTCAGTTGGGCCTGACAGGTAATTTTAAAATTTCTATATAGTAACTGGTTCAGATTGATAATATGGTTACCTTAATTATGATATTCTATAGGTAGAAAGCAATGCTTCGAGAGAAATTGTTAGGTATGAGAGATACCTCGATCGTAGATTAATGATTAATAATTTACAATATGCAAGTGCCACGGCACACGTAGACTAGCTGTACACGAAATCGGAAAAACCATACAAATATTAGGCAGTTTGTTTCTCGATAAAGTAATGATTGTTTTATTATTGATGATTATTCATTTCTCACGAATTCTTTCACATATATACAGTATAGGTAGTCTACGATAGTACGATACATGGAACAATGGAACATTCTGTAAAAGAATAGGTGGCATGACCGTGGAGGATCCAATGATTTCCGAATTTAAACCGTGATATGTGTTTTAGTCAAACAAAAATTATGCCGTTTGTGAATGTACCCACAATTTATCTCGAATGTGCCCAGCCACACCCAGAAAGCTTCCAAAGACATTAACAGAAGACAAGAGATAACTCCATAGATTTATTGTAAGAATCCATACATTTGTACATTGCATACTTACCTCGGACACTATGTAGCAAAAATGTTACAATTTCGGTAGTATCTGTTCACATTAGATTAGTTTAGGTTAGGTTAGATTACTTTATGTTTGATTATATCAGTGTAAAGATGTAGCATAATTTTCAAGAAAATGATAGAATTTCTCCTACTTCTATTAATATTAGGTTAGTTCAGGTTAATATAAGTTAGTTTAGTTTACTTTAGGTTACATTTTGTTAAGTTATGTTAGCTCTAACTGATTGCATCTTCCATTTCATCCGTAAATTTTGTACATTTTACGTACCTCCTGGACCCCGTCTGCTAAGCATTTACCCTTTCTTCTTTTTAAGAAATTAACATTTTGTATTTTTAACTATCATTTTTATAATGCGCTCTTGCTTTCCTGTGTACAGTTTTATTTTAGGAGGGACGAACTATTGTCCAAAAGACACTAGCTGACTTGTGCTAGGTAGGCTCTTCAAAACTTATATGGTATCCAAATCAGGGCAAAAGCGCAGCACGTTGGCCAGCGCAAAAGCAAAGGGGTGAGCCCATTGGGAACAGGCGCGCCACAGAAGGTGCGTAAACATACAACGATAAGAAGCACTAACACTATATAAGGCATAATATTACTTATTTCATGCATTATACATTTCTGCCCTACTGAAGACGTTATAAGGTAACATTTCGATATGCTTTAACTTTTTACATGTTTGTGTTCCAGAAAAACACATTAAAAACGCAAATTTCGTAGTTATGTTGCTCTCTTAACTCTTAGACATAACTATACTTGCACGTTATAAGTTAGCACAGTTACTTATACTTCACCTCATTTCGCTTACAGTGGTTCCGAGCTACCTTGTGAGCGAATCCGAGCGTAGAAAGTCCAATTTTCATTAATTCATTTTCATGTAATTTCGTATCTCAATGACAAGAATATAACATATTTTGAATATTTGCTCAGTGGACTATTAAATTATTATCACGAATTTCTTATGTAAATTTTAAATTAAATCTACACAAGTGAATGTTTGCATGTTTGTTGTTCCGGTATAAAAATTCAAACCGCATAGTTTCCTTACTTCATAGTACAGGGTGTCTCAAAAGTCCCTTACTACCCCTATTAAAATCCAAATGGATGTACTGTCAGCAAATTTGATGTGGTAGGTGATCTTGAGGGTTAAGGGGGACACTTTCTGGCGTTGCGTACGCGGACTGCCACCATCTTGGTGCCGCCATATTGAATTTAACTTTTTTATTACAAACGCTACGTGGGTCATGTGATACATGACCATAGGCTAGAATTCCACCAGAAAACCGAATCTGAAGTCAAAATGCATTTATCTTTATGTGGTAAACAGTTATCCACAATTGCAGGTCTGACTTTCGTATTACATAATGTGCTCAATATGTTGTCCGTGCTGGGTAACGCACGTGTTCAGACGCTTCTTCCAATTGCTATGGACACGTATTAAGGTTTCTGGGGATATTTGTTCACAGGCAGCCATGATACGTTGTTCCAGATGGCGATCATCACGAATTTTCACAGCATACACTATAGCCTTCACATGTCCCCACACGAAGTTAAGGGGGGTTAAGTCTGGTGATCGGGCAGACCATTCCACTGGTCCACGTCGACCAATCCACGTCCCAGGGAATTGTTCAACCAGGAACTGACGCATCTGGATGCCATAATAAGGAGGTGCACCATCTGATTGGACGGATCTGGAAAAGGTACCATTCTCAAACATCAGAGCCGGCATTATGTTTTCCTGCAACAACGCGAGGTATCGGTCTGCATTTAACGTTCCAGGAATGAAAAATGGACCGACGATCTTTGTTCCCCATATGACTGTCCATACCATGGTTTCCCTGCACCGGTCATTTTCGAGGGATCTGTCCAAGCGGGGTTGTCAAGGGACCAATAACGCATGTTTTGCCTATCGACCTCACCATTTACGTAGAAATGGGCTTCATCCGAAAAAAGTATCTGCATGGCGAACTGCGGGTTTACACTCAATTGCTCAATAGCTCACTCGCAAAACTGGACGCGACGATCGGGTAAGTCCTCCGACAAATGTTGCAATTGTATCTTATATGGATGCCACTTATACCTTTGGAGCACCCTATGCACTGAACTGTGACTCACGACACACTGCATTGCTAAACGACGTGTGCTTCACTGCTGCGACTTCAAGAAGGTGGCAGTAGCTGTTCCTTCGTCCGTGGCTGCCCTTCGCCGTCCACTACGGGGTCTATACACAACTGTTCCCGTTTCCTCGGATTTGGTCAATAACCGAGCCACTGCAACATGCGATATAGGTGCTCGTTGTGGATGACGCGCATTGAAATCGGCAGCCACTGCGCGAGCACTCCTACCGCCCCATATTTTGATGATCTGGATGCGTTCGTCCCTCGTTAACGGCATGATTCACTACCTGCAACACAGACGCAGTCAAATTCACAACTTCAATTGTGGATAACTGTTTACCATACAAAGATAAATGCATTTTGACTTCAGATTCGGTTCTCTGGTGAAATTCTAGCCAGAAAGTGTCCCCCTAATCCTCAAGTTCACCTACCGCATCAAATTCGCTGAAAGTACATCCATTTGGATTTTAATAGGGGTGGTAAGGGACTTTTTGAGACGCTGTGTAGTTTTATCCAAGATGTCATAATTTGGAGGAAAACGTAAAGATGTTTTTTCTTTGTTTAGCTTAAATGGGAAAAAGAAAATGTTAAAGAAGAAGGAATGGCTCGAGACTTACTTTTCACCCTCTCTCTCTCTCTTGCTATACATACACATTATATATATATATATATATATATATATATATATATATATATATATATGAGAAAGGGAGGAGATGTGAACGTAATCGAAAAGAGCAACATAACAGAAGAAAAATTGTGACAAGAAAGGCGAAAGACATGGAAATAATTAAAATTTTAACACCATTAAGGATAAAGAATACGTCTCTTAACCGTATAATAAAGAATACGTAGGAATCGATCAAATGACCTTTAGACTGAGAGTCTCATACGCTTCCCAATTAGCTGCACGGACTATAATACGCATGTTGTTAAATTAGCCAATAATCTCGCAACTGTCAGCAACCTTTCCCCCGTTGCATTTGAAGTTTGAATTTTATTTACGGTCTTTAGGAGCCTATAAATCAGCCTGTCCTGGTTTTGGAAAGTGCATTTGATCTCTGGATCAAGATCACTTAAAAACAAACCTACAATCTTGAGAACTTAGTGTTTCACCAACATATATCTCGGATTAATGGAGGATTAAAAGAGAGATATCGTAAACCTAAGAAACGAGTCCTAGCTCTTGAAGTACATGCTCGCACCAGTAATCCGCGAGTTAATGACATCTAGTAGAATTGTTACGTAAAAGAAATGTAGTATAAACTTCCAAAACGCAATTTGCAAGCTCTGAGGTGGATAAATCCATAAAGTGTCGGCTTGTTGAATGAAACAAGCCAGCTTCAAATGTTGGCTGGTACCAAAAGTGCCCACTTTGGACTAACGACACTCAAACTCACGTTCACGACGAATCTTCGACTTCACACTCTCACGATCATCTCGACATCACGCTCACTCGACTAAACGATCACAACATACTTCCGAATTCACGCTCACTTGAACTCACACACACATCATTTCGACATCCCGCTCAGTTGAACTCACACATCACAATATTGCCACCACGCTCAGATCATCTAGTCATTACGCTCACTCGACCTCACGCTCACATCTTTTCGTCATCTCACACTTATATCAATTCGACATCACACTCACTCGACCTCACGTTCACATGACCACCCCAACATCACGCTCACTCAACCTCACACTCACATCATTTCGACATCACGCTCACATCGCCGACCCAACATCACAGTCAGTCGACCTCAAACTCATACCATTTCGACACTACATTCATATCGTCACCCCAACATCCAACTCACGCTCACTCGAATTCACCTCACAATAATCCGATATCGCGGTCACTCAACCTCACGTTGACCTCATTTCGACCTTACCTTCACCTAAAGAAACTTTGAAACCCGAGAAGTAATTTTCACTCCTTCAATTTTCAATGCAGCGCATAGCGTATTTGTACGGATGATAAATTTATCCTTGAATTTGATTTTCGGGAAGATTATGTCGACTATAGTAGCGAGATTCCTTTTACAAGCTGATATTAGTTTTGAGTACATATATTTCTTTACTTTATCGAATGGAATACAAGAACTTAAAAGAAGAACGTTGATATTGAATTTCATTTTCAAATTTGCTTTGAATAATTTTCATTTCAAGTATAAACTACATTATATATAATTTCAAAGTTAATGTCGCTGTTATAATCTGAAAAGATCTTAGCTATGAATATTAATTGTTCCTGAATTTTAAATACCCAAAAATGTTCATTAGTGTTAAATGTGAGATGAGAAATAAGATCGTCTTCTCTCGTAGTTTTTTGTCGAACTCTCGTCTCGATTCTTGGATTCTTTTCAGCCTTGTCTCTATTCTCAGAACTCCTTTTATCGTTTCCCTTTTTTCAAATTTATGTCCTTATTTTCTTTGTAATTACATCTAGAGTTTATCAGAATTCACGATGGGTCCGATATAACAACATTTAAACCATATTTATTATTCGAAGGTACAATCTAACAATTTTCGTATCTTTAAACGTTGATATATGGTCTTTATTCTATTTGGACAATCACTTTATCAATTTGCAATTTTTTTGTAATTATGAATTATATAACACTAAAACAGTGATTGAGATAAAAAAAAATTTGGTTGAACTGTCTCAAGAAATTTCTCGTCGTCTCTGAAATTTCAAAATGAGTTTCTCGTCTTCGAGATGGGAAATTTCTCATTTCGAGTGGAACACAAGTATTCATGAAGAGATTTATGAGGAGAGATTGAACACTGTCTCACCTGATAAATCACCTATAGAAACGAGCAATCATTGTTTTGTCAGTTTTTTATTCTTGTAAGATGTTATTCCTGTAACTTTAATTTATTATGTTCTTGGTATGTTAACTTTGTTCATACCACCAATTTTAGTCTGAAAACACCATTATGTTCCATTTTTGAAACGATCACCATATACCGGATCCGTGGTAAAAGGTTTATATCTGATCAAAGAATCCCTGCTTCGATCCCATGTGAACTTGGTGAACCTACAACTTCTGGTCTTTTCGTACGTGTTTTCGTGCTCGCCTTAGCTGACAAATAAACTGATGTTCCGTGTCAAAAATTGTTGTTTTGATTTCGAACTGGTATGGATAATCTCAAACTAATTCTTGTATGAAAAAAAAAAAAATAATAGAATAAGCAGTATAATTTTCTCTTATTTTTTCACATTATTTTCTATTGTTCAATTATTGTACTTTCCATATCTCTTCACGACCAAGTAACTACCGTTTGTGCTTTCTGTGGATGTGATTGGAGGTTCGATCTCATCAGTAGTGGCGTACACAGGAATTTGTCAAGCGGAGTTCAAGTTCTCAAGTTCGTATAACTCCATTCGTTTGTGTAAATATCGTACCTGAATATTGTAAATGTATATTTTTGCATATCATATTGATCAAAGGCTGGTTAAAACCTGGAAATCCGCTGACCTACACTATTGCCCAAGAATATACAAGACATTCTAAATCTAGAATCCCACATTAAACAGTAGATATGTCGTGTAGGGTCAGTGCTGTAAAGTGATGTTAAAATCTAATCAATCAATGAATCAACCAACTTCAATTGAAAGTTAAATTTTGATACTATTGGATTATTTCTCGCCTGTTGAGGGTAAAGTGAATTAATGCTATTGAATGCCACGTACATAACTTATAGATGGCAGCAAAACCGTATTGAACCACATTACAATGCTAATCATACACTGGAAGTTTTCATTTACCGTTCATTCTTACTCTTTGATTGCTGTATTCACCACAGAAAATTACATTATCAAATATTGATAAATTATTGCTAATCTAGCCATTATTTCATAGGTTACTCGTAGCTATAAGGTTAATGTACGGGCTTTTAATACGGGAGACCGAGTTCGGATTTCACGTCAAGCTCCAGATCTATGTTTTGCAATATCATGAAAGAAGTTTGTAGAGGATATACAAAGGAAGGACGATATACGACTCTTAAGAACAATGTCTGGTGGTCTACAGTGTCTTCGAGTGTAATATATTCTGAAATAATATTGCATACACCAGCTGACTGAGAGAGAAGTTTAACCTGGAAATTCTCTCGTAAGTATATTGCTACATCCCGCCGCTTTACCCTTGCTATTGTTTGTAAAGATATGGAAACCTGATAAACGATGCTGTTTGAAAAGGAATCCTGTAGTCAAGACTCTGAAATAAATACTGCATACATAGGTTTAAAAGAGGACACAATGCTTTCACTTTCCACGAAATGTGAAAAAAGGCTTTGTGCGTTGAAATGAATAGCGTTCAAGTTGCCTTCAGCAAGCTCTGATCTTCGGTCACGAAGGGTTGTTTCCAAAGGGCAGGGAAGAAGGTCATTGTCACTCTTTATCAGGGTGGAATTGTTAAGATCACTGGAACAGAAATCAAGGTTCCCATATTTAAGTTGGCGAAGGTATATCACACATTATCATATTCCCAGAAATGAGAAAATACTATAAAAACCAAGTTATGTAATTTATACCGGAATTCCTTCGCACTGCATATGTGCAAAGATATCGATAGTTCTACTTACCAGAATATTCATTAAATACAAATACAAGACGAAACATCGAGATACTAGTGAAATAACAACACGAACACACACACGCACACAGAAAAAAGCGTTTCTTCCCGACACTGAATATACAAGCTACACAACAGCACACGCTGTAATATATATGACACATAAATATGATGCTCTACACGAAATTCTCTACACGAAAAATGTATGGAATTCAGACATCACTAGCTGTTCAATATAAGGAGGTGGAGTACATATAGAAATTGAAAGTTATTGTTATATATCTTAAATGCACTGAATTATGAAAATGAATCACAAGAATAGCAACAAAGCAGGAAATAAACTGAAGAGACATATTGGTAAAAAGTTTTCATAGTTATCTACAGGACATGCTACCAGAATGCAGCTATATATTGTCCATCTAAGGAAAGCTACTAACATAATCTACATTATAAAATTCAAAGTCACTATATTTGTGACATTTAATTTCTTGAATCGCCAATCCGATCTCGATCAAGTTTTCATCATAGGTAAGGTTCTAATCTGGAAGTATTCTTATCTATTCACTTTGACGGTAGAACTTAGGGGAGTGGGCGGGAGGGGAGATATACAAAAATTAATATACATATATAAATAAAGTATGTTTGTGATTTAATAAATCTTGAACAACTCAAACTATTTGTATAAAGCTTTCAACATAAATGGAATTCGGGCCTGGGATGGTTTCTATCATTTCACTTTGACTGTGCAACTAAAGGAAGGGGAAGCTATTTTAAAAAGATCGAAAATGACCAATATTAGAGTCGAATCTATAGTTTTCCGGGTCGCTGGGGAGAACAGTGACACTTCCGATGCAATTTAAATCCAAATAGAGCGCAAGGTGTGAGAGGGGCTATATATGTATATAATATAAAAAACCGATATTAGTGTCGAATCCATAGTTTCCAGGATCGTCGAGATGAACAGTGACACTTGCGATATCGTGCTGCGTAACATGGGCAGGGGGAAATATTTAAAAACAATCGGAAATGACCAATATTAAGTCGAAGCTATAGTTTTGGGGGTCACTGAGACAGTGACACTTCCGATTCCGTTTAAATCCAAATTCAGTCCTGCAACTTGTGGGAGGTGGGATATATTTAAAAATTATCAAAAATTACCAATATCAGTGTCGAATTCAGTTTTCGGGGTTGCTGAGATGAACAGTGACATTTCGATGCCGTGCCTCGTAACATGAGGTAGGATTGAAATATTACTGTCGAATCCATAGCTTTCGAGGTCACTGACATGTACAGTCATACTCTGATGCAGTTTAAATTCAAATTCAGAACCCACTAGTACTCCTAAGGAGGGATGGTGACATGTATAAGTAATTAAAATGACCAATATCAGTGTAGATTTCACAGTTTTGGGGTCCCTAAGTGGATTGGTGACAGTTTCGGAGTTCTTTATGTTCAAAACGAAACATACCTTCCCCGTGCGGAGAACTAGTATTCTGCTAGTACTTAATATTTCCATGTTTCACTACAATAATATCTCCCTCCAAGTGTTCTTAAAGTCAAGCCGAACTGATGTTACTGTGTATTGCTGAAGCACTGAGAACAAAGACCCTTACGAATACGAAGTATTTTATTTCCTTTTACTTTATTTTTATTTGCGAATACTTTATCCCTTTTCTAATAGTTGGTAAATTTAACTGTGATAGGTGTGATTTTGCCTGGGACATAGGGGCCAACATGATGGCTACGACAAACATTGAGACTTTAACATTCGTTTTTTCCCTGATTGAAGAGTAAGATTACTGATTCTTTAGTATCTTTATGTGCCTTGTGAGGTACACAAAAAATGCGTACACTGTTTCTTCGTGAGTAATATTCTAAATGATTCGAGACTTCTGCAGTAACATCGTTAATAGTATCTTCCTTTTCCTTCAGCTTCTGTTCAGTCATACACTACTTCTGTACGGAATTTCAAAAGATATTCAATTCGTTGTACTACAAGACTTCTTATGGTATAGAACAAAAATTATATAGCACAAAAATATCGAATATAAAAGGAAAATTTTTTGCACATTATTTGTGAAAACTGAACATTATTTGATATTCACCAACAATGCAAAGGTTCGTAATTCTGTACACTTTTACAGTTGATCCACAATTAACCCTTTTAAATTATGATGGCACAACACCTTTGCCATGGCGTCGACCTTCGGAATTTGCTTTTATAAGTCTCTAGTAAAGCTTTCTAGACCGGGTTGTCTGCATTCATTCAAATATGGAAGCATCATACAACATATTTTATGGGCATTTTCCAGTTTCGCGTGCTCTGTCTGGGGGCTGTGACGTCACAAACATTGACGATAGGATTAAAAAAGGGTATATTTGAGAAGTTTTTCTCAGAAAATCCCTGAGACATTATTATTTACCCTAGAATCATGGTCCAAAATGGAAAAAATGGGGTTTTTGTAAGAAATAATTTCGCTTTTCCCCTTTTTTCTTCACAGGTACACGATATCGAAATTTGAGTGGTACCATTTGAAAGGCTCCCTTACGCTGAAGAAAATGAGGTATGACTCATGTTGCTAGAGTCAATAGACGTGTGTCCAAAAAATCTCGATTTCTTTATTTTTTTTTTTCATTTTTTACACATTTTTAGTCAATTACTTTAGTGAAGTATCTACAGTATTATCACTATTTATTCTAAAGTCATGATACGTACCTCGTTTGTTTTTTTTTTTTTTTTTTTTTTTTTGGCATGAACCAGTCTTCCAAAGTGGAGGGACTCAAAATCGGGTAAAAAGGGATTTTTTGACAAAATTTCCCTTTTTCGAAATTTTTTTACACTATGGTACATGCTAGAGACATGCAAGTGGTACCGTTTGAAAGACTGGTTCTGGCCAAACAAAACGGTGTATCAATCATGTCTCTACGATAATTAGGGATGAGTCAGGAAATTTTTATATAAAAATGGGTTATCCATTGCTCACATAGGAGAAAGCTAATATTGTTTGCACATGGGGCAATATTTTTTTCCTCTCTTATTTTTCAAGATATAACATTGAAACTTCGTACAGTTATTACACATAGTATGTAGTATGTTTGAGATTTTTGGGGCTCTGTGGGTTGACACAAGGGCCGGCCAGAGAAGACGAAAATCGGGGGAAAAGAGTTTTTTGACCAAGATTTCCCTTTTTCACGAATTTTCTCCACTATGGTCCATGCTAGAGACATGCGTTTGAAAGACTGGTTCATGGCAAAGAAAACGAGGTACAATTCATGTTCCCACAATGGAGTCTTGATGATGGTGGTGATAGTATAGAAATTCACTAAAAAGGTATTATCAAGGAAAAATATGTAAATCGGCTGTAGCGTCAAAACTATTCATCCCAGGGCCACTCTTTGTATTTCATTCTCTTCACCATAAATCAAAGTTTTTAGTAGGATTCGCATGATTGTATCGTATACACAAGAGGAGCTATTCGCGATAAAGGGATTTTTAAAAAAGAAAATCCCTTTTTCCCCACTTTGAGCGGAAATTTCCCGCATTTGGTACACTTTAGGGAGATTTTATGGACGCAGTTGGAAACACTGCTTCACTAGAAACAACGAGTTGTGAACCATGATCCTACGATAAATAGTCTGCCGCAGTTGATGATTGATGGTTGATGGTTGACGCAAAAGATGATTGAGTGAAAGTCTACAAAATACCTCAAAAAAGTCATAATTTAAAAGGGTTAAAGCTTAATTAAAACAATGATTATCAATTTGTAATAAAACATTTGATAGTAATGATCTTTTCAGTTTATGTCACAAACCACAAGAGAGTACCAAATCATTATTCTGAAATGAGGAGCAAACAAAACAGCGCCGCCGATTTCTGAATAATTTTGTTTATCACGTCCAGGTATATGGTTTTCTTTGTCAGACATCATCTAACAAGACATCAATGAGAATCTTGATACAAATACGTGAATCAAAACAAGCTTTGGAAATATATTGGAGTCGCTTTCTTCCCAGAAAAAACGATCGCGGAAAAAAAAGTCAAATGACACTCCAATGATTCAAATATTGTTTTATGTTTTTCCTTTCATTGCATTTTTGTTATATTAATTTATCGACAAATTAGTTGTTATTGTACAAACTTTTGGAAATATTTCATTAAAAATTTGAATTTCAACTAGAGCTAGAGCTAACTAATTGTTTTCTTGATTTAATAGTCAAATTTGGCAAGAAGGATGCATAGGAAAAAGTGAAGAGTTGTAATATTTGAACTAAGTTACAGTAAATATTCAGATTGTCCATATCGAATATTTAAAAGGCAGTAACTAAAACTACAACTGAAGAGACAATTTTTCGTTCTACAGCGTGAACAATTACCCCTATGTTCAGTGTTTTTACATCTATGTTTCTCGCGAAAAATTAAAATATACAGCTTTTCTTCTATACAATGAATTTGTTGGTCATTACAATACCTAAATCCACATCTTTATTTATCTATATATCAGGGACTTCTTTGGCTGAATGGTGGGGAGCTCGCTTTTGGCGCATGGAATCACTGGTTCAATCCCAGCTCCTAACAACTGGGCTTTTTGGAGGACAAATATTGTGTGCGTTAGTTTTCTCGGGGTTCTCCGGTTTCAGCCCACTTTCATCATTATAACATTATCATTCATTCCATCCCCTCCGTGTCCCTTTTTCTTGGTGTATAATCGTGGGACGTTTAACAATAAAAATATTGATTTAGAGGCAAAATCGGAAAAGAGTGAAACTTACGATTAATATAGCGTTGGACCTCCGTTCGTTCTCAGAACATCACTATACGAAGTGGAATGCTCACAGAAATCTTAAATGAAAGGAAGTCGAATACCAGTTTTGTGAGGTAGAATAGAGGCTAAAATCTGCACCGGATTTCTGTGTCCAACACGGACCACAGATGTTTAATCATGTTTAAGCTCGGAGATTGGGTAGGCCAGGGAGAGTGTTTAACTTCAACTCAACATTCCTCAAACCTTGCCGCAACAGTTCCAGTTGTGTGAGCGGGACATTATCATTTTCGTAATGTAATGTCATTGCCCGGAAACAACATGTAAACCATAGGATGCATATTGTCCCTTAACATGGTGATGTAATCACAGGAGTGTCTCGACACGACCAGTGCCAGAAGAGAACCTACTGAAAACTAGAATATTGGGACCCATAGCTTCAAAGAGCCGCCACTGTTTCACAGTTGGACAGAGACATTGTAGGTGATACGCTTCTTTGAATGTATGCGACATATGAACACGGACCACTGTTTAAAATAAGATTCCATTACAGTCTTGTGTTATCCATGAGACGATAATCGTCTGGAAAAGAATAAAGGATCAAGACGAGACGAGGAAAAGATCTTCAAGAATCGGGATATGAATCATCTATAAAATACCTCACCTCACCTCGTGGACAAACTACATCCGACCATTTCACACATTTGACTAATCGGTAATGTTGCGAGAGCGCGGCCTCATTGGTCGTGTTAAAGCGTTATGGTACCTTATTGGCACTTTGGCTGTGCAAACTTGACATGTATATCACGTTATGAAACTTGCAGCCAACTGTGAATATCGACATAGACTGGGGGAGGTGCTGCTGGAGTTCCTCAATCTCTTGCACTGCAGTCAGATGATAGTTAAGAGTGACAATTCGCTTTAATGCTCGGAGTGACTTGTCACTGAGAATTTTCTTCCGACCACTGTTCCTCTTCGCCGATGTGCTTTTGTGGCGAGTGTTGTAAGCTATCATCACATTGGACAGTGTATCTCATAACACACCCAACATACTTACCACATTCGTCATGCTCGCATTACATAGAAAAAAACCGATCGCCAATTTTCCTTGAACGAAGTGAGACGGTATGCAGTGGTATGCCATACCGCCTCTGTTTTTTCAGTGATGAAGGCATACCGCCTCTTCTTCTTCTGTGATCAAGACATAACGTCACAGGAAAGTAGATGCTAAACACCTGTAATAGATTCATTTTTATACACGCTAATTGTCAAATAGTTTTGCACATAAGATTTTATTTATATTTTTTCTACCTTTTGTTTTCAAATTAGACGTATATAAAGAAGCTCATCTAGTTTTGTGCCATATTGAATTGTTTCTGTCGTATGTATATGTGTGCGCCTTGTTAATTCATATAAATGTCGTATTTTGGAATGAACGGATTTAGGATTGTGTGCTGTCAGGGTAATTCTTCCAGAGGTTTCGAATACTCCTCAGTCGAGTAGGGAGTCCGGGAGCTTTTCCGCAGGAAATACTAATGTAAAAACTCGATATGTGAACATTTTCGTGTAAATTCTATATAACAAATCATAAAAGAATTCTTTTTCAGAAACTTTTTGGCGAGGGATCCATGCTCCCCCCGTATTTAAAAGGGATCCCTCCAATGATCTCCAGTCATTATGTAAATAGAAATGCAATATTTTAGGCAACATACCCTCACTGTATTTCAACTTTTAGATAGCCGGTATGTCAAGTTAAAATCGTAATCAAAGAAACCGCCTCTGCTTTTTTCCATTTCGAACACTGAGGATGGCTGTCTGCTTGGTTCACTGCACATTGCCATTCTACTCCTTCTTACGTAGTACAAAGCTTCCGTTAACAATACTGCGCTGTGTCGTAACATGACTGTTAGTTCTTGTAATAAAATTTTCGTCAAACGAAATGAAGCTAAATATACCAACAAATCAATATATACCTACGCATATTTTAGGAAAACACTGATAATCCGGAACAGTGCTTTAAAATGCACAGGAACTATGAAGTTTGTAAATAAAATATATAAAAATAACAGAAAACTTGAATTATTAAAATTGCATTATAATCAGTTGCGCTTACCTTTTGGATATTTTCTTGGATCCGAACTCCCGCCAGGTGAACTTTGTGGACAAACACACCATGTGCTTGGGTTTCCCCCTGGTTCTCCCGTTTCAACCCACTTTCTTTTTTTCACCATTTCATTCATTTCTCATAATCGCCGTCTCCTTTAGCCTAGCCGGCATAGGCATGGGACGTCAAACTTAGATTTCATTTTTGGGGGGATATTTTTTTTTTTATTTTGGCAATGAATGATAGCAGCAGAAAGTAATCCTATTTTATTTTACCAAATAGACCAACAGATAATGTGATTTACTCCATGTACTATGAATGTTTTGTTTTATAGATACGTAACATTATAGACATTTTTTCTTTTAAAACGGGATTGTATTCTTTACCTGTTCTTCCCCAATAATATAACCGTTTATCTTTGATGTGGTTTTCCTATAGGGCCTTACGTAAGGGGCACACTGTACTTTTCGTGGGTTCTTTATCAATAACTGTACTTATTTATTATATTTAAAAAAACCGTACCTTTATATAACGTGAGGATTCGGAGGGCGCACCGGGACATGTTTCGGTGTCTCGATATGCCAGCGCATGTCTGGCTGAAGGTCTACGTCTCACATAGCCTTGCTGCTGAAAGGACGAACTTCAAACCAAGAAGCAACAATAATTTCCTTCAAACTAAAGAACACTACACTAAAACTAAAGAAGATACAATTAGTCACTGAACATTTATTATCAAAATCATTTTTAGAATACAACAGACGAGAAAGAAAAACAATTTTGCCCCACTGAAAAACACAACAGATTCGAGTAACGGGCACATGAATTATAGCATGCGCAGGAAGCGTATCAGGATGCGAAATTAAGGGGTTGTTATGGGGAATACCTCCCAACTATATATTTTTTCTAATAATATTCCATCAGTAATAAGTTAATGCTGGTGAATAAGGTGACAGTATTATCGCAAATTAATTACGTTAATCCACTTGTAATCAACTGTATTTAGTACGTAATTTACGGAAGAACTAGTTGTTTGCAGTATTCCTAATTTTGCGTAGCTTAATAAGTATAGATGTTCAAATATGTAAACTTTATGTCAAAACATTCCAGTGAAAAGAGTTTCTTTTTATCAGTTCTATCTCCCCCTTCCACTTCGAATATGATAGTTTTGCACCCTGGAGCGCAGACATGGAATTTTAACTTTAATATTCAATTGTTATACCATTTAAACTAAAAAAGGCGTATGATTAATGAAAATGAATGATTGTGATATTAAATTGTGCTCTCACACCGAGGATCGAACCCAAGATTACATGCACTGTAGACGCATGTGTTAGCCATTAGGTTAGCGGGAAGGCTTTCCTGGATCCCAGAATACAATGTCAATGTTAGTTTTTAAATCTTAATAAGCTCGCATACTGTAACTTTTTTTAGTAAATCGTCTTCAGTATGCAATGTACGACAGGTCAAGTTACCAAAACAAAACTTGTCTCCGAATGTAAAGTGACATAGGTTACTTGAACAAATGACAATCGAATTTATGTTACAAAGAAAGATATGTTAAAAACACAATGCTTCAATTCTCTGTACATTAATCCTCTTCTTGATAGACACGAGAACGGATCTTGTGTCCCATCAGCCCTCACGAAAATAGGGATGGCCAGATCTGGATACTTTTGGATCCGGGCACTGAATCCGGTTCTGAGATTTCGGATCTTAAATCCGGATCCTAAAAACCGGATCTTGGATCCGGATCCGAAACTCCTGTCAGAAAATTCAGGTGTTCCGAATCAGCAAATTTTTCGAAATTATTGACAAAGTGATTTTCAATCCTATGCTTAAAATAAGGTTTTAAGACACTTGTAATATGTGATCGTGTGTCAGCCTTGCGTTCTCTTCATTCTGTTGATATTTGGTTTCTGTGCCTTAATATGTCACAATTTGATTGACTAAAACTGTCGACTTTGGTGAGAGCAATCGCACTGTCAGATTCGATTCTAGTGGAAATACTCGATCGAGAAGGTAGTAAATGTTTTTTAAAGCGGTCGTCCTAATAGAAATTTGTCCTTTGTTTTATGTAACACTAGTCAAATGCTGAGATGAAACCTTATTCTCAAGCCCAATCTTCTTCATTAGGCTCAGGCTGCTTCCTTTTCTAATTCTTTCTGTTATTGTGGTCACTGAATGAGGCCATTTCCTAGTCGTGATGGGCTACGCCAAGGTAATAGAACAGCCCATAAAATATAGATCAAATCAAATTAAGGAGCAACTTCCTTTTCTTGCTCTTAATAAGCTATTTTTCTTTCTTTAACAATACGTTTCTCTGTGTCCGTACCACCCCAGTTAATATTAAGAGTTGTAGTAGAGATAAAGTTCTAAATGTCAATTAATGTATCAAAATTAATGTATTAATGTGGCTGTACGTGTATACAAAATACCATATGCAGCCTCGACCAGTAACACGTATCTTTATAATTAGTAATCCAATACTATTAAGTCTGCATAAGCTGTATAAGGAGCTATATCATTCACGCAAAAACATAGGCGGATCCACGGGGAGGGCGAAAGGGTGTTCGCCACTACCCAGCGGCAACATTAACAGTGTACTTTAGTAAAATTTGTGGCAATTTCAGATCATCTAAGTAATTTTTCACTGCTAGCATCTCCAACCGCCCCCCTAAGAATCCATCCCTCCAGGAGTACGTTCTGGATCCGCCCCTGCGCAAACATAATATACAACTCATTCAAGAGTACCTTTGTTGGATTTTTAAAATTTTTATTTTAAACGATTGTCATTTCTCGTGGCTACTTATGTAATATTGTCCACAGGCATACATGCAATTTCCAGTCATTACGCAAATACATTTATATACTTACTAGACTGCGCCTAGTTGGGCGCTTCGCCACTAGACCCCCGTTACTACGGCCTCGCACAATAAAAGCCTCTAATCATAATCAATTTAAAAAGCAATGTCTGGGAATTCGCCCTTAGACCCTCTGATATCTCATTTGATCGGCCTACAACCATACCGAATCTCAGTTCAAATATTAAGTTGTATGTAATAACATTCCGGTATACCGAGATATACCGAAGTTCAGTGCGAGTACGTGGGGCTTTCCTCCCAGCCCACACATTTGCTCGGTCTACGGGCTAGCACATCATACATCTGCAAACATAACGAATTTTTGTTCAAATAAAAAGTCATTTCTCTAACATTCCAGGATTCTGAGACAAAAATCTTTTCTTCCCGCCCCTTTTCTTCCCTTCTAATGCTCCTTGTAGACAATCCAAGAAAGCTTGAACAAGACCATTCAATACCTCAAATTTACACGTTCAAAGGAGTATTGTTCGAGACACTTGAACAAGAGTCTCGAATGGACTTGACACGATCATAGAGGTATTGAATGTATTTTATGTTCTTGTTAATAGATGGCAATTCAGAACAAGAGACTGTAACTATGAAAACAAATGAAAGCTAAACTGCGTACTGATTTAGTTCAGACCTGCGCATGAAGAGCTATAGTATTAGCATATTTTTCGTAACTTTCTGCAGGCATTTGTAATCTAATAGATTATATTAAATAATTTAGAAAACATGTCAATTGATTTTGCAGCAATCCCTTCGAATTTTCACTAAGTAGTTTGTCCCTTTTACATTAAATGCAAGTTAGGTTAGCTGACGTTAAAAAAGTAAAGTGCTGCTTAGGTATAAAATCGTTCCCTATACCAAGCTTAAAAAAAAAATCTGATTCTTCAAATGGCGTGCTGATGACAGAAGCACACTCAAAAAGAAAAAATCGAACTGTTCCTTAAATTGTATGTATCACGAGGCAATGACTGCCCTTTGATGTTATTTATGCTTTGGCATCGCAGACTGTTTAAAGAAAATGCTAAAATCACAGAAAACCAAACGAAGCAATGATAATATTTTCAGCTACAGGACTTACCACCAATATCTGCATCAGACTTTCTTCACAAATCTATCCCTGTTTTGGTACTGGTTAAGAATAATCCGTCAAACGAATAGTAATTTTACTGTTAAAATGTGTGAGTGTGTATGAAGCAGGGGCGTCATTTAGGGAGGGCAGGAGGGGGCAATCGCCCCCCCCCCCAGTTTGAGGAATACATGCTTTAGTCGATTGTCTACTAATATACTAGTACAAAACGTGAAAGTCTTATGTCGGTGGGGCTCTTTGCCCCCCCAAGCAAAGTCTGAAATGACTCCCCTGGTATGAAGGAGAATTATCTGAGATACCGTAATAATTCCCACTGTCGAAACTTGCCTGTACAATGTAGGAAACCAGTATTTTATGTTTAGAAGTTTAATGTTACCAGTATCAAATCATTACAAGAATTATAGTTCAGTTCAAATGAGTGAATATCATGTCAAGGGTTTAATAATAATAAAGAATTTTATTGTCGTTAAGCTATACATAGCAATAGACAACGTCAAAATGTGATACAATATTGATACGTAAGTATAAATAAATAATGATCTATAACTAAATTAATGATGAAAAGACATTACAAAATAAATTACAGTAACAATATACATTTTAAATACAAGCTCAACATGAGATTACAAAATGCGTTACACTTCTATTGAACAATTAAAATACTCCTGTAAAGAATAAAAGGGTGTTGCAACTAACCAATTGTATAACTTACTTTTAAATCTATCTATAGAATATGTTCATCTTTTAGTGATGCAGGCAACTTGTTATACAGTTTTATCCAATTGTCTCATAACTATTTAATGATTTGGACAGTCGATATGGGACATTTATGAATTTACTGCTTCTAGTATTATACGAGTGAATGTCTTCCCTGAGTTGTAAATTTTGGTGATTACTTTTTATATAGAGCAGTACTGTGTAAGTGTATAGATTGATTATTGTCATAATTTTAAGATTGATAAACAAAGGTCTGCAATGAGCTAATTTGTCCACGTTTGAAATAATTCTGATGGCCTTTTTCTGTATTAAAAGAATACTATTTACATGATAATTGTTACCCCAAAATAATATACCATAAAAATTATACTCTGAATAAAAGCAAAGGTGTGTTGCACTATTCTCATTTATACATGATTCTTATTCTTGTATAACCTCCGTCGATGACGCGCCTGCTCCGTATGGACGTATTTTCCCGTGGACCCCCTTCAATGCTCCTGCCCCGACACTGTTAAATAGCATCTCGATTTTATTTATGTATTATTATTTTTGCACAGTCTTGTATATAGCATATGTTAGGATGCACATTTGTATCTTACGGAAAAGCACTGGTAAAATTAATCTGCACGCGTGAAAGTAACCTCTACCTTAAGAAATAACTTCTGAAATACTACGTGTGGATTTCGTGATAAAATAATTACATTACAATAGGATAACATGTAATCATTTCCAGGATACTTCAGTTTGCGAGCATATCATCAATCTGCACGCAATTATTTGATATTATCATAGATTAATAACAGTACAAAACGTCTTATTAAGTCAAGAAAAGTCAGTTATATATATATATATATATATATATATATAATATTTAATGGACTCTTCTTTCTTAATCTATACCCGGTATTCTTGTATATTGTCAAATTAATACTTATACTTCTCATTGCCTCAAAATTTTACAAAAGTTATGTACGTGCAAGCATTATAACTGTATAAATCGTGAATATTATCAACATAGAATACTAACAATATATTCCGGCGCAAATATTAGCTTTTGTTTAATACAATACACACTTGGAATATCAGATAATTATGGAAAAGAGTAACGAAAAGATATTTATTCAACTGCAGCTCTGTCTCAGGACGCCATCATACTTGTTTAGTATTTTCCTGCACTCAACTTGAGCGCTGTTTGGCTATTGAATGGTCTTGAATTGGATTGTTTAGAAAAGGATCGAAACGAAATTTCTTGAACGAAACTATTGAATTCAAGACAAAAATGACGTCAGTGCTGACGTTCTTTCATCAAATAGTGTTGAATGGTCTTGAACAAATTTTTATCAAGCTTTCTTGGATCGTCTACAAGCAGTATAAGACATACATTAAAAAACGCTTAAGTACATATCTAATTATTTCAAATGAATAGTTCAAATACCAAATTCTATGTTCCTAACCTTCAGAGGTTTCCAGATATCGACATGTTATTATAATAATTACAATTCCCACCCTCTTTCCTTTCCATCTCTTTTCCTTTTCACTAAAACATCAAAAAACGCTGAAACACATGTCAAATTATTTTCAGTGAGAAATGCAAATACCAATTTCAAGTCTCTAACCTTAAAGGATTGAACATATTAATACAATAATTGAAATCCCCACTTAATTTTCTTCCCGCTCTTCTTCCCTTCTAAGCCATGTATTTAAAAAAACGTTGAAATTCGTATCTAATTATTTTAATTGAGGAGTCCAAATACCAAGTTCCATGATTCTAACCCTTTTAAGTTTCCGAGATACAGGCATATTATTATACTAATTGCAATTTCCACACCTTTTCTACTTTATACATCTTTTCTGCCCCTACTAATTTAGATATCAAAAAAACACTTAAACAAGTATCAAGTTATTTTCAATGAGAAACCCAAATACTAAATATGAAGTACGTAACCTCTAGGATTTCGGAGATATGGCTATTTTATTGAAATATTTTCTACCGCATTTCCCCCTTCCTCATCGAATTTCCCAAAGTCCTTCCTTAGTGGTATCCTACGTCACAAATCCTATATGCTGTTTAAATTCCAAATTTCTAGCTTAAGCGATTTGACCTGTACGGTGATCTGTCACTCAGGACTTTGCCCTTTTTATATAGAGATACTTAAGATTTTATGGAAAAGTCATAGATTTTGTTCTAAGGCCGCCAGTGTCTTAGAAATGTTATAGCTTTGCGGTAAACTTTAAGCAATCAACTGACTGATCTGTGTCTATATGTATTATGTGAAATACCCCTTATGATATTTATTTTGCTCGTAATAAAAAAAAATAGAAATGATGATGAAAATTCAAATACATCCATGATTTTAGCGTGATGCTGCAGGACTTCATATAATTGGATTAATCATAAGAGCCGAGTGTATAAGATTAATTTCCAATGTGGGACAAAGAAAATATGCAGCATTACTATGCAATTTTTCAACGTTATAACTCAATCTCAAAATATTATCATAGGTCTCACAAACAATCAAATTTTAATCCTAACTCGATTAATATATAACAAAAGGCAGATCTATAAAACTACTGACTTGAGATGAAAGTGGCATACTCGTAGTACTTTTAAAGATATACTAAAGACTAAATGATGGTGTGCGCGCAAAAGTGGTCTAACCCCGAAAATATGAAAATGAGATTTTGATATCATCTCTTGTCATTTAAATTTAATTCTCTTCCCACCATCTGAGTTAGTTAAAATTCACCTAGTAAATTTTATACGTATGGATATTTTAGTTGTGGGTCTGAATCTAAGGCCTAAAATATTCAAAACAGGAGTCCGAATCCGAACTTCGAAATTTCGGATCCGGATCCGGATTTAAGATCCGAGATGCGGATCTTATAGGATCCGGATCCGTCTGGCCATCCCTACACGAGAATGTAGCCTGCTGGTAAATTCACAACGGCATACTTTGTTATGTCATTCACAGGGGCGGGTGGATAGCTTAAATATTTTTCCTAGAATTTACCATTGCCTCCTATTGCCATAGCAGGTGGAAAGAATATCAGAATAAAGAACGTATCCTGGCATTTAGTACGTAGCTACGAAGTTGAAGCTCCGTCACAATATACGTATGACAAACTAAGAAACAGTATTATTATATGAAGTGTTTTCATATTGCAAAAATACATTTTTCTCACTTATTACCTATAGAATACCTTATACGAATAGTATTTTCGGGAATAGAAATATGTATATTTAACAATTTATAGTAGTTAATTTGTCTCAAAAGAATCTTAATTGGCGTTTTCCAGTGCAACTGATGATGGTCGACATAAATTCATGTTTTCCTATATAAAGATCCAAAATTTAACTTTCGAAAAACTATTTTGAAGATGAACAATTCTGATATTACGCTCACTCAACCTCCGATCACATTATTTCGACCTCACACTCACATGCCCGTTTGACTTCACGACCAGGTCATTTAGACATCTCGCTCACTCGACCTCACGATCACATTTTTCGACATCACGATTACTCGACCTCACACTCACATCCTTTCGACATCATACTCACTCGTTCTCACACTCACAACATCACTTCGACATCACACTCACAACATTTATTCTACATCAAACTCACTCAGCCTCACGCTCACATCTTTTCCACATCACGCTCACTCGAACTCACATTCACATCACGCTCACTTCGTGAGGGTGAGGTCGAGCGAGCATGAGTTCCGAACTCATGAGCACCGACCTCATGAGTTCGGGCACCTTTCGCTGGTACTAGTTTTTTCTTTCAAAATATATTTGTATATGTTCATATTTGTTATTAATAGTTGCCTTCTGGCATTTGTTGTAAATTTTCTAAAAATAAGTTAATATGAATTAGGGAAGCTACGTCACACTTTCCATTCTTTTTTTCGACAGTGTGAATTCTTCCTTCGACCATTAAATGCTCTCGAGGATGTTATGCTGTGTAAAGTACGCAGATTCTTTTACGAACTAATTGACTGTCTCCGACGTCATCTGGTCAAACCAATGTCTGCAAAATTGACTCGGTGGGCTTATAGTAACGCGTTGCCCGGAATAAAAGTACTTGTACGTGGGATCGAGTCACGGCAGGGGCAAATTTTTGTTTCTTTCAAGGCATGCTTCTATTAGTTGACATATTGCTTGCTTGCAGTTTTCGTACATTATCTTACGTAGTAATTTTATGTTAGGCTTTGTTACGTGAAGTCAGGTTCAGTTATGTATGTGTACACTTTCGTTTCTCTCTTTCAAAATATTTTTCTATCTGTTCACATTTATTAATAATAATTTATTTGTTGCATTTGTAAAGACTATGGGTTATTTGCGGTTAGATAATTTTAGGTTCGCACAACAAATAGAATAACGACATAACACGTTCTTCAGACAGCAATACATTGCATTTTCTTTGGCACAAAATTAGTGCGAGTGCCTGCCACTCACCTATGAATTTAGCTCACTGTCAGTCCCTGTGGCACAGCTTTCTTGTAGTAAACACTATGTCAAATCGCGTGCTCAGCCGTTCATAGAGTGTCACCAACTGTGCTAGAAATGGGTTATGTATTAGCATCTCGATAAAAAAGAAAAGTTTGTGTGTTAAAATTTGTATTGGTTTTACCTGAACACCCACAAATCTTTTAAACTTTTTGTGTCGTTAAAGCGGGCATACCCCACTGGTTTGGTATCTGGCATAGTATCAAGGCTATCTTTTAGATCTACATATATACGTATCTTTGCTTTGTTTTTAGACTTTTAAACTAAGCTGTGCATGAGTGTCGAAAGTCTTGGTGAACGTTTTTTTCTATCTATCAACAGGTGTCAGAAAAAAAATGGTTAAAAATTATCGTAAAGAAGTCTTCTGTAATTGATTCAGCTCCAAAGAATAGGCTCCATCTTCTTTCTTAAATCAATATTCCAACCTGAAGCGCTTCAAATTTGCAGTTTCCAGTTTCATCGTTTATCGCCATAGAAAGAAAATGATATTATAGTAAGTAGCTGTTCTTTGCAGCGTCTTTAAGACAACATTAAAGACTATTTAGAATATCCTACCGAAACGAAAGTAGTTCAAATTTACTATTATTTTCTGTTTCAAAACGGATTTCCGTATATAATAATTGGTAAATGCTTTCAAGAAATATTCTTTTATATTTATTTGTGCGTCCCAAGAATAGCTTCCATTTCCCCCGTTCTCACTGTACTAAACTGGAATTTCTTCAAATTAGTCATTTTAGTTTCAACCTTTATTCCTATAGAACGAAACGGTAACAAATAACAAGAAGCCATTGTTTCCAAACTATTCAGTGTCAATAGGCAATAACAACACTCTGCTATAACCAGTTATTGTTAAAATATATTATTATTATTGCAGCTTTGAATACCGGTGTCAACTTTGGCGTGCCCCTGCTGTAAAACAAAAACAGTAACAGATAGCGAGTAGCGGTTCGTTGCCAGAATTCAGATTCTCTGGACAAGATACCACAATTATCCACAATAATCTATTGATACCGGAAATATTTAAAGTTTACTATTATTTCCGGCTTCAATATTGATTTCCGAAGAACAAAAACTGTAAAAGATTTAGGGAGCGGCATTTTGCGATCGATGAAACACTTCAAATACAGGTTACATTTTCTGCATTTAAATTTTATTGAAAACAGAAATATTTAAATTAGCCATTTCCGGTATGAACTTTTATCGCAATAGAACCGAAACGGATAAGACATCTTTCAACAAATGATTCAGTGTCAAAGACATCCTGACTATTGATTACACTACCAAAAAAAGAAGTGGTTCAAATTTAATATTATTTCCCGCTTTAAAATTTATATCTATTGGGCAAGAACAGTAACCGATATAAAGATGAGTTTTTCCAATCGATTAGGGATTGTAAGAAAAAAAATCCACACTTTCCGCTAACTCTTATTCAAATCGATTGAAATTAGCCATTTCTCGTTTTATTATTAGTCACCATACAACGGAAAAGGTAACAAGTAGCGACAAATGGTTTTCTGCAATCGATTGAGGGTCTGAAGGGAACATATTACAACCCACAGCATTGTACCAATATTGGAAGTGGTTGGAATTTAATACTACGGCTGGTTTCAATGCTGATTTTCATACATAATGTAAGGATAACAAGAGATTTCGAGATGAGGTTTCATACAATCTATTCTACTTCCCAAGAACAGATTCCTTGTCCTCCGCTAACCTTCTATTTAAACCGTAAGTTGTACAAATTAGCAATTTCCCATTTCAGCATTTAGCCTACAGACAGACTACTACTTAGGTTTCAGTACAAATTTCCGTAGAGCGAAAATGGTAAGAGATATCGAGATGAGGTTTTCTGTAGTTGGATCAGCTTGCCAAGAAAATGTTTCATCTTTACCATTGGAGCTCTATTCAAGCCGGAAATAGTTAAATTAGACGTTTGCATTTTTAACTTTTATCATCATAAAAGGAAAATAGTAACTAATATCAAGCTCTTTTTTTTACAAACGATTTAGTGTCTCAAAACAACATAGCTTCACTATCAACAATAATCTAGCAAAAGAATAAATACTTCCAGTATAATAATTATTACCAGTTTCATTACTTATTTCTATAGTGCGAAAACGGTAAAATATACCGAAATGCGTTATTTTTCAAATTGATTTACTTTGCCAAGAATAAGTTCTATCTTTTATGCTAAACCTCTGTTCAAACCGGAAGTGGTTCAAGTTATCCATTTCTGGCTTCAAAATTTATTACCAGAGAACACACTAACAGCGACAAATGGTATTCCCAATTTGCACAACTTCTCAATCGAACATATATATTTCATTGCAACCCGTATCACCATATTGAAAACGTATTTGTTTATCAGTACGTCTGGTATGATATTTTCGTAGAGAATAGCTGTAATAGTTCTTGAGAAGTCTTTTGCGATCGGTTCAGCATCACAAGACACGTTCTATCTTCTTCTGTAACAATCTATTCAGATTTGAAGTGCTTCAAATTAACAATTTTTCCAATATGTATCTCCATAGGTGAAAATGAGTAAGGCAAAGCTAAGTATGTTTTTCTTTAAATGGATTCAGCGTCCAAAGAACAGGTATTGTTAATCTTTTAACTCTATTCCAACTAGTAATTCCGTATATACTACTTAAAATTTGAAAATCAAATTCGCATAATTTAATCGTCTTAAATTTACATTGTGAAATGATATTCACTTGTGTAACTTGGGTTTTGTACTCATAATTCGTCTAACGCGTACCACCAGGTTAATACTTTTAGTCATAGGTTAGAAAGTTCTAGCAATGTAACAGATATTTGGGAGAAGTTGTATGAATCGTTAGGCCAAAATCTTGCCTTCACCTTTTGTCATTCAGTGCAACCAGTTTAATCATTTATCCTGTTTCTAAATATTTTCGTAGTACTGAAGCAATGTTTTTATTTGGTTCGTCGTTCACACAGTGACGTATGTTTAACCACGCCACATAATCCCCTTGCGTATCTCACACATTCCGTTAACGTCCTATCACTTGTTCATTTACGCAAATATTTTTTAACTCTTAACTGGACCATTTTTGTTGCAAAGAAAATGATTCGAGGAGTTTTTAAACACTTCTATTTTCTTATTTTCATACGTGTGCAATACTTTGTCCGCGTCTATGCCTATGCTAACTACCTTATAAATAAAAGCTAAATATATTAGCTTTGTTAGTGGTAAAGTGTTGAGCGTAGAAGCGCAAGGTCCTGAGTTCAATTTTCGTTGGTATGCAATAATATCATCCTCAGTGGGTGAGTGATTATATTAATAAACTTTCGTCCCGTTGAATAAACTTTTATTCGTATGTGTGTCATCAGAATTTACTGCTTCGTAATATCTAGAGCTTAATACCAACGATTTTCACGTGAAAGAAAATTGATTTGCGTGTATAATAATATATGTGAGTGATAGTTGATGCTATAATCGTGGGAATAACTGTAGATTTTGGAATAGGACTATCACGCAATTACAGTTTCGTCTTTGAAAGTATGAGTAGGCAACATTTTTTGCAATCGAGTACTCGGGAGAAACGACAAGATTCAAAATATATCATCTCAACTGTAAACAATTCACATGCAACACTACGTTGAGTAAAGGATAATTTCCAACCTACATCGCCTTTAATCACGCTGGATAAGGTAACATTACAACAGGTGCAGGATTTCGTATTATATAGATACAGCATTACCAGGCAAAAAAGAAGACCGATGAATTTTCAATGTAAAATTTAAGGAAGTTACCAAGCGTGAGGTGAACAAATGAGAGTATAGGTCACTATAAGTATATTTACAATAGAAATATGTTACAGTTTTACACAAATAACGAAGTGGAAATATTTAATATGTGGGTCACGTCGCTTATTTCAATAATACGTATGGAAATCGTAAAATCCTTGTTGAAGAAAGATCTTTATAGACGGTTTATTGTCAAAAACTATAAGAGAATATCATATAGCTGGATTCTATTAAAATGGGTGCTAGTAGTTTGGGATTGCTTGGATAAATCCAGAATGGTATCCAGTAAAGAAGTTTTATTTCTGATGCTATGTGCCTTCAGTTTCGTTTAATTGCAAGATGAATGAGTTTCGCATATTACCAAATCTGCTGTAATGTTTAACGTGAAGCGTATATTCTATTTTCTTTAGTGTTTATTATATCCTGGTAAAAATACACAGTGTATATTACTATCAAAACTTCAAATAAAGTTCAAGGCTGTTGCAAATATTAAACTATTTCGGTCGCCCTTCATACTTTCGCGAACGTATGCGTAACTTCTATATTTGCTTTTACCTAGCGAAGCGCACACCTGATCACGAGGGTGGGACTTCTGCAACAGTATGTACAGAAAATTTTCTGTTGAATTTCACAGATCGTTCAGTTAATACAACGGAGATAAGGTTATGAGTATTGTTCGCCGGTTCAGGATAGGTCTAGATTGTTGATGTTAATTATTAATGGAATAAAGTATTGCCAAGTTTCAGAACGCATTTCTACCAAGAAAACGAACTTTATCTTAACTGAAATAAATTTAATGTCTACTCTTTTCAGAATGCAGTAGTAATGGTTGCGTAAGAAGATATTTTCTAAAGCTTTATTTTAAATTTGAACTCCTTTTCTAGTTTCGGCGATATAGGGATTAAAAATGTTGACTGTTCATCACAATGTTAGGCATAAGGGATCATATGTTTTCACTCGCGCAAATGCGTTTAAGAAAATTATGTATGAACCTCTCCAAACTACATTGATATACTTAATAAGGATTATCCAGGAAGTCTAGTCCCGTGAATATTCTAGTATAATAACTCGGTAATGAAACAAATATTATGAATGTGAGTTACGCAACAAGAAACTGTGATTCTTTGGCACGTATTTTTCTAGAGATATAATACTCAATATATGTAAAGGGACACGTGACGAACGGGAATATTTTATTATGTGGAACGAAAATGATGAAAATACCTTGTTTGCCTGAAAAGGTTTCTTAAGTGATATGTAAAAAGTTCTTCAGTTTTAGACGTGGCACATATAAAAATATTAAATGAAGTCTATATGTATTACATCTAATCACGTAGATATATTTGAATATGCAGAGAGATCGTAATGAAGACTGAAATTTAATATCTCAAAACATTGAAAGGATATTATAAACCCTAGTAGATATTTGTACACAACATAAAATGAAAAATTTTGTGCAAAATCATAAAAATTGTTATACCCTTCCTTTGTTTGTTTCTTATTGTAGTAACCGCTTTTGATAGTTGTAATTTCAACCAATCCTCGTAATTACTAACTTTCCTGGCACATGTGTTTATTACATGAACATTTACAATGACATCGTACTTTCTTTTTTACCAATAATATTGAGATGTTCATTCCATAGTTTAACATACGTAACGTCATCCGAAAAGACAAAATTCACATACATTTAACGTTTACATTTTGATTAATACCTTACTTTTCTTTAAATATTATTGTTTCGTTGACAAAGAAATGTAGTAATAAATAATTATTTATGATTTTTGAGAAAAAATAGAAGCGAAATAAGAAAATTATAAGCAAAAAACGTTTATGGATATGAATCGTTAATAAGGCAAATAATTACGCCAAGAATATTCTGGGGGAGATTTCACGGAAAATGACACAGTGCGCAGGTATTAGGAACACAAATTAATACGTAAAGTGAAAAGAACTGAAAAACAATATATTTTTGCGATGATGTGCAATCCACACTTCAAGTACAGTTTCAGTGTGCAAATTCATAAGCAATATCTTCAGTTTAAATTACTGACAAAGACAGAAAATTGTTATTTGTAACTCCAAGTCTAAACCTACGTTTGCAGTGATGTATTATCAATATTGAAACGGTTGATGTTACAAGTTCTTCCTCTGGTAAAGTGTTTAGTGATCCTGTTTAAATTCTGGAATGGAAGGGAGGTAGTTCGATCCAAATTAGAGAAAGTTTTCTTTTTTAATATAAAGAAACGTTTTTGTCAATATAAAATTCTACTACAGAATGAAATAACTACAGAGTATTTCGCACGCATCAGGGGAAAAATTTTCAAAACATTTAGAACAAAGAAACGCGATTTCTTGAAAGCTAGAATTAAGAAGCTTGGAGTTAATAGTAAAAGTAAAAACTTTCGGGACGTGTATAAAAGAATCAACGACTTTAAGAAAGGCTATCAACCTCGTGCTTATATATTCAAGAAAGCTGACGGAATTGTTCTCACTGATAGAGATAGCATCTTAAATTAATGGGGTGATTTCTTTGATGATTTGCTTAACACGAAGCCAAAAGCTAATGAATTCAGCGTCCAAGGAACAATTTCTATCGTTGATCTTATTACTCTATAGCCACCTGTAGTTACACATGTACTTCTTCAAGTTGGAATATAAATTTCGCATATTGTAATAGTCACAGATTCACACTATGAGACGATATCCACTTGTTTATCTTAGATATTAGTACAGATAAATCGTGTAACGCTGAGAGCTAGAGAGACATAATTGTTTTTAGCAAAGATTGAAGAGACACCGCATTTCAAAGTTCAAAGGTTTCTCCTGAAAAGTTAGAAATTTTGAGTTACGTCACTCTTGAAATAAACAGGTGATATGTATTCAAGACTTTGTCCGCTTCTATGTTTGTGCTAACTAGCTTATAACTAAAAAAAGACCTTACCTCAGTGAAGCTCCTCACTTACAAGCAGAAAGTCATGAGTTTGATTCACGTTTCGGGCAAACCTTTTTAGGTGTTTAATGATAGTTTTCTTAAAGCATGAATGACTAGTTCAATAAATTTTCGTCGCGTTGAATAAACCTTTATTCATATGTGTCTCCCCAGAGTTTCCTGGTTTGCAAAATTCTAAAGCTTAGTACCAATTACGGCACGTTGTAAGAGAAAATTGCTTCAAATGTATAATAATTTATGTGAGTGATATGCGATATGTCTAAACATGGGAGTAAATGTAGATACTGGAATAAGCATATCACGCAGCTAAAGTTGTGTCTTTTAACTTATTTCCTTTCAATATTAATCGCAATTGAAAACTGAAATGACATCCTTAGTTTAACGTCCCACAATTATGCCGGTTAGGTTAAAGGAGACAATGATGAGAAATGACTGAAATGGTGGAATGAAGAAAGTGGGAGGAAACGGAAGAACCCCGAGAAAACCCACAAGCACGGTGTTTGTCAACACGGCGCTAGCTGGGATCCAACCAGGGACACCAAGCACCGGAAGTGAACGTTCTACCAGTGAGCCATCGCGCCCCTCTTGCAATTGAGTATGAATGAGAAACTGTTCGTTGACAAGATTCTTAATATGATATCTCAATTGTAAATAATTCGCATACGTTTGCATTTTTTTAGTGTTTCATATTACTTATCTTGATTTCCCTTTTCTTGTTTACTGAATTTCTTACAAGTTCCATAAATATTCACTTTGCAGAAAATACAATCCGTTTACCATACAGAAGGATCTTATTCTTCATCCGGGTAAAAAATCTATTACTTGTAAGACCTTCAACAAGGGTTTTACTCCACCACATTTGGGAGCACTTATGTTGGCTAATCAAGAAAAATCTCTCACGTGCCAAGAATGCGGAAAATTCTTTACTGAAGAAAAGTCTTTCGCAAATCACAAGTTAAAACACATATATGAAAAACGTAACAAATGTCAAATCTGTGGAAAGTCGTTTCATCGGAAATCTATTTTAGAAAGCCACATGTTAGTACACACAGGTGAAAATCCTCATAAGTGCGAACTCTGTGGAAAGGTATTTCAACATAAGTACAGTATGAAGAGTCATTTGTTAAAACACACAGGTGAAAAGCCTTATAAGTGCGAATTTTGTGGAAAGGGATTTCAACATAAGTACGGTATGGAGATTCATTTGTTAAAACACACAGGTGAAAGGCCTCACTTGTGCGAAGTCTGTGGAAAGCGTTTTTCTCTTAAACATGGTTTGGAGGTCCACATGTTAATACATACTGGTGACAAAGCTTGCAACTGCAACGTCTGTGAAAAAACATTCCGGACGCCATCAGGTTTGAGGACACACATGTTAACACATACAGGTATTAAGCCTCACACATGCGAAGTCTGTGGAAAGGGATTTATTAAAACGTCAGATTTAGCAAAACACATTTTAATACATACTGGTGAAAAGCCTCACAAATGCGAAGTTTGTGGAAAGGGATTTATTAGAAAGGCAGATGTAGCAAGGCACATTGTAAAACATACAGGTGAAAAGTCTCACTTCTGCGAAGTCTGTGGAAAATGTTTCGTTCATAAATCAAGTTTAACAAGACACGTGTTAATACATACTGTTGGAAACCTCGCAAGTACAACGTCTGTGCAAAGATACTCCGAAGGACATCAGATTTGAAGATATGCATGTTAATACATACAGCTATGAAGCTTCAAACATGCCAAATCTGTGGAAAGAGATTTATTAGAAAGTCAATTTTAGCAATACATATTTTAAAACATACAGGTGAAAGCCGCACACTTGCCGAGTCTATAGAATGGGATTCAGTGAAACATCAAGTTTGGCCAGATGTGCTAATGAACACTGGTGAAAAACATCACACGTCTCAAGATCGTGGAAAGGGATTTACTGAAAAATCAATTTTCGCAAGACTTGTTACTAGAGGTCTGCGCGGTTACAAAATATCGCATCCGCAACATCTCTATTCGCAGATAATGAAGTAGCAAATATACAAACCTTACATCTTCTATCATGCACGTAGTTTTCTGAACAAAACGAAACAATATATTATATCAGTTTCCTCGTGATCAAATACCAACTACGATAAATAAAATGCAATATAAACCGTGCAGATACAAATTAGATATTAATAAACGATTTACAGATGGTGATCAGAAAAATGGAAACACCTGTAGTTGGCAACACGTCAGATGTATAGGTTGGCAGTGGTGTCGTGACGCCCGCAGCGCCGGACCGCTGGTGGTGGTGTGTTAGGTCGGTCTCCATACTACGTCAGGCGCAGTGGAACAGCAGTGTCCAGTGACTGCAGCAGACGGAGGTAGTGTAAAATGGGAGACACCTCAGATTTTCAGAGGGCAAATTGTTGGTGCACGGTTATGTGGAGTGAGTGTGACGGCAGTGGCTACTGTGTTAGGTGTGTCGCGTGGGACAGTGTCGAAGGTGATGACGGCCTACACAACACACGGGAAAACCACATTGGGGAAGCGGAACAGTGGGCGGAAGAAAATCATGAGTGACAGGTCACGCCGGGTATTAAAGCGCATTGTCACGCAGAACCGTCGTGCCACTGCGGAGCAAGTGACGGAGGAACTCAATCAGCACCTCCCCCACCATGTTTCGACAATCACAGTCCGCCGCGAATTACATGACCTGAACTTACGGGATCGTGTTGCACGCGCCAAACCACTCATCAGGGACCATAACGCTTCCGCACGCCGCAAATGGTGCCGCGACCATGCAACTTGGACCGTTGAGGACTGGAAACGTGTGATATGGTCGGATGAGACATCCTTCATCCTATTCCCAACCACGGGCCGTGTTTATGTGTGGAGAACGCCCAAAGAAACTTATGATCTGCAGTGTATCCGCCCAACTGTGAAATATGGCAGCGCCTGGGTGAAGCTGTGGGCCGCAATATCATGGTTTTCATTGGGTCCTGTGGTCACACTTAGCGGACGAATCACTGCCAACGATTGTCGCAATTTTAGGAGACCACTTGCATCCTATGGTCCGGATGTTGTTCCCGGACAATGACGCCACCTTCCAGGATGATAATGTACCCATTCACACAGCTGGCGTTGTTGCAGCGTGGTTTGAGGAACATCGGGATGAAGTTCAACACCTCCCCTGGCCCGCCCAATCCCCAGATCTCAACATAATTGAACATCTGTGGTCCGTCTTGGAAACACGACTCCGACGACGATTTCCACCTCCATCTTCTCTCACAGAACTGGCCGATGCCCTGCACGAGGAATGGTGTAAAATTCCACTTGCTACCATTCACGACCTCTATGCCTCCATCCGTCGTCGCATCAAGGCTGCTCTGAAGGCGAGAGGTGGTCCGACATCATATTAATCTGGTAAGTTGCAATATCGTTCAGGTGTTTCCATTTTTCTGATCACCATCTGTATATATTTAACCAAGATCTTCAAATGCACATATAGGACCAAAATAATGCCACGTAGGTAATATCCCCTCAATAGACTTATTTTAGAGCACGTCACTAAGTTTTTAAACTTCATCCTTACTCATAAAAGAAAACAGAGCATTTGTTCTAAACACTAAGGCGAAATAGAAACAATCCTTATTAAAAAATAAAAATTAATCACAGAACCGCAAACACATCCACATATCCCGAACTGACACTAGCGACAGTAATTGCACTAAATTTAAAAAGTAAGTGACGAAACTAACAACGCAATACAATGCATGCTTTCACGACCTAGCTCCTTCGTGGCTAAGCGGTTAGCGTACGCGCCTTTGGCATGGGTGACCCGGGTTCAATTCCCGGCAGGAGCTCATGTTCGGATTCCACGTTAATCAGTAGGTGCACGTCTCATATAGCCTCGCTACTGAACGGGACGTTAAACTCAAAATCAAATCGAGCTTTCACGACCACGCTTTTACTGAAACTAGAAGTGAAAATAACTTCGAATACAAATAGGAAGTCTATACCGTTAATTTCCGGAAGAGGCAATAGAGGAAGTTTAGAATTTACTGCTTTTCTTTGCAGCCCCCACTCATTGTTGGACACATTTAGGGTAGAAGAAACAACGCATTGGTTGTTCTTTCTTTCTTTACCAGAGGCCCAAAACATAATACATATACACATACACACCAGAAGAAAGAGAGAGAGAGAAACAATTGTTATAAAACTCCAATCCCTCAGAATGTTCAATGAGATCTGTGGCACCTCTCCGAAGAGAGAAATCTGTGGAGTCGCAAACAGCGTGGCCAGTGTACGATAATTATCAAAAGATGCGACAATTTTGTCCACTGATTGATAGAAAATAATAATTACAAAACGTACGATAATTTTAGGATTGGGTAGGATATACATTTTCCACTAGTTTTATATATATATATATATATATATATATATATATATATATAAGGAAGAACAACGGTTTGGGTGGAGAAAAACAGGAACAAAAAAGAGGGATTAAAAAAGGATGCTACACACACACTCATATATATATATATATGATTAACAGGATAATTTCTTCCGATATTCGATAATTTTAAGGTATTGTGACAATAAGTTTGTCTCCGTAGTCTGGCAATGCTGGTCGCAAGTGTGCATTCAGTATCTGCTTTACTTCAGTGGAAACAGTGAAGATTTTTTCTTTTTTTTAAGAGAGAGGGAGACAGAAAGATGAGCGTATGATGTGATTTGTTTACTATTTCGGTGACCTACGCGCTTCTCCAGTTTGTCACAAAAGGCAAAGATAATTCTGCTGACCAGTTTTCAGTTTATAGAAGGGGATGCGGTGTTTTAAATTAGGGTTTTGGTTCCTGACCTCTCAGGCTAGATAAACTTTATTTGAAGACATTTCGTCCTCTTCAAGGCGAATGGTCTGAAAAATTTTCAGCTTTATCAGAGGAGCTTTGGCGGCAATTATTGTGATTTTTTACAGCAAATAGCGGTACCGGTACTTGAGGAGTAGTGATGGAGCCTGTCGTTTCTTTCTGCTTAGGTCAGAGATGTCATTCACCAACAAAACGGCTGCTAAAAATATTGAAAACAGCAATAAAAGGACAACTCTCTCGTGTCATTTTTTTCTCCTTTTGCTATCACTGAGTCACAAGCTTCAAACACATTTGTATTTTGGTTTTAGTATTTTTTAACTGGTTTTAAAACTTTTAATTCAAAACGAACGTTTCTAGTGCTCTTTCCACCATTATCAGAAAATTCACAGCATTTTTTTTAGGTAGAAAAAATGTAAGAAACATTATCCGCTATCCGCACAGAAAAGAGATATATATCCGCAAATACACATTTTGATGCGGATATCCGCATCCGCGCAGACCTCTACTTGTTACTACACACTGATGGAAAATCTCAGCTATGTGAAGTTTGTGGTGAGGGATTTATTGAAAAATATTCTTTGGCAAAATGTTTTAACACACACACACGTAACAAGGCTCACAAATGATACGTCTGTGGGATTTTGCCTTATACTTTAAACTTGCTAGAATTCGCCTTTATGAAACCAATTTCAATGATATTGTGTTATCTACGTGTAATTAATTTTATGTATTGGAGATGTCTCGTTCTTTGTCCAAATACATATAAGAAACCAGACAATATTTGGTACTAATAAGAAAACACGTAGCCTGTTATAACGCGTAAAGAAGGAAAGAGAATATTTTTCTTGACACTTTTCAGTGTAAAAAACAAAATCGTAGAAGTATGGAGCTGTCCTCTTCTTGCACGGAGGTCTTCAATTTCTCACTTAGCGTTTGATCAACACCGCAATGTTTCCATATCATAATTTCAACAATTTTGATCACGTCAAGCGCAAACACCTGTTGTTTTACCTTGTGTCTTGAACTTGGAATTCATATTGTACTTGTCACTTATCGGAAAAGTACTATGATATGGGGTCTGTAGCTAGTATATATTGTGCGACAGAGACAAGAACAACTTTTATTTCATTTCTCAAGATCCGTTAAATTATGACATTTATTAAATGATATCGGTTCTGCAATACGAGTAATCTTTTGAGACAAGGGGTATATAGTAGTCGTAAAAAATAACACAAGCTACTATTAACCTTTGTTGTTCAATTCTTTTTCGATCATGGTTTTCCCCTTAAATTTTGTAACACAAATTTGGTAAAGAGAGAGCTAATAAATAGTGGAGGCCAAGTGGTTTTCGACGAACACAGTTAAGTGTAGGACAAGTAATAAGTTATGAAAGTTTCGGTTCAGACGTCAGTTTGTAAGTAATCAGTGATTCGGACCGTAAAATATTTCCTGAAGTTTTTCTAATTAAATTGTTCTGCAAAGGCATGATTTAAAATTAAGCGTTTTCGCCTGTTCCTAGCAGGCCCATGCTGGCCCACCGGGACATATGCAGGAGCGCTCTCCGAAACATCGCATTTAAAGAAAGATATAAAATTTTCCATAGAATGAATGTTTACTGTTATTGTTCTAGTTGTAAAGCACACTGCGCTTTTTACATATGGCGCCGTTTCGAAACCACATCAAAAATAGTAGATTTTATTTATTCTTTTGTATAGCACAGTTCCGTACAATAAACACATATTCTTACTGTTCATTTAAAAAGCTCATGAAGTGTACAGTGCGCCCTGCGAAGCATCACATTACAGATAATTGGTTTTAGTTGTTCTTCGGTATACCAGTTTTGTATAGTAAATTCATATAATGGCTGTTCGTAACGAACCTGTGTTCCCTTACAAAATGCGGCCTTCGAAATACCACATAATAAATACTTCCTCATTCTTCTAGATACCAGTTTGCTATTATACATTCATGCAGTTGCTACTCGCACAGTTAAAGAGTACAATCACTTTTTAAAAAACATGTAGAAAGCTAGTAAACGAATTAATATGTATTTCTGTTTGGTTAGATAATGTAGGGACTTTGTGATGCTACTTATTTATTACCGAAAAAACTTTCAGAAGCTAAGCACTATCGATACAGCGCAGTTTGAACCTTTTAAAACTTACACTTTTTGAGGTAACTTTTGGACTTTCACTCAGATACTGCTTCCTTACTATTCATGGTAGGATCATGGATCATACCTCATTTTTTCAAGATCGATCGTACTTTCCAACGGTATCACTTGGTTGTTCGTATTATACAACGAGAAACTAAAAAATCGGAAAAAAACAGGAAATTTTTCGAGAATTTTTTTTCGAAATATTTGTGGGCCTCTGGTCCTGGCCTAGGCTCACATAGGGATCTGATTTTTTTTTAACAAAATACGACGTTTTGTACGTAATGCGTGTGTAAACGTTCATTTTTGTATCTTGAAAACAGATTGGGAGAAATTGTTGAAAGGCTGAAAGCGACCCATTTTTTTCCTATGTGCCTCATTCCTATTTGATCTAGAGTTATATATCAAGCGCCGTTCTCTTCAGTATTACGAGCACTTTAAACATTTTCATTCACATGTCTGTCTCATACATGTAAACCGGAGAATTAGTGGAAACTCGGAATATGTTTATTAAATCGCACCAAAATACTTTAACCCGCGCCTGGGTTGACATAGTGATATGAAGTTTTCGACGAAAATACGTTCTAACGTTCGCTATAAGTTTACAAGATTTTAATCTTGTATCTTGAAAACAAAGAGCGGAAATAATTCTTGAAAATCTGATTTAGGTTCTTTCTCTCTCTATCTCTCTCTCTCTCTCTCTCTCTCTCTATATATATATATATATAATACACAATATGAAAATTTAATGCGTTATTACTATTTGGCCTAGAGTCGTGGTTGAAACGTCGTTTTCTGTAAAGGGGTTCCTTTCGAACGGTATCACTCACATGTCCGCGTCGTATACCTGAACCGGAAAAATCAGGAAAAAAACAATTTTTCTCAGAAAATCACCCCGTCAGAACACTTTCAGCCCTCTTGCCCGGCTCCAGTTTCACGTAGAGATCTCAGTAAAATTTCAGAAATACCCGAGCGTACACACAATCGGTATGCTAAGGTCCAATCTGATATCGTGAACACAAAACGCGTGAAAAAATTTGAAATTTGCCTTAATAAATAATAATTAGTGACGACCCTCGCCCACACTTGGCGCCGCCAAATTGACCATCAGGTTCAAAATGCACCTGAGATGTTCTTTGGTGCATCCTTGACTTGCTTATAAAAATAACCCGGTTCAAATACCTGTTATAGGACCTAAATAAGCAGTCAAAGATTATACGACGGCATGGTAACAAAAGTTACCAAAAATCCTAAAAGGGTTAAACAATTCAAGATTTTTGAGCTCTTTATTTACGTTTTAGAGCAGTGTTCGAATAATCAGTGCCTATTGTATTTCTATAACATAGCTATATTGATTTATTAATATATACTTAGTTTCATTTTCTTTGACAAAGAAATTATTACAATAACAAAAAGTGTTTCTCTACTAAAGACCTTTTCACAATTTACCTATTTATGTTACTTAAAAATTTTAGAGCTTTTAATATATAAAATGTCTCCGGTATATATACAGGCTGTAACTTAATATAACAAATGTCGGGAGGTTATTCCTGACACCGAGATAGAGAGTATACCCCAACTTGGATGTAAAAATGCGTTTTTTCGGTGCTTTGATTGTCCGAAAATTTTTCGGAGAAATGTAAAAGCATCGATAACTCAAGCCCAAAACGTCGAATCAAAGTCAGGTAAAAGTGATCGGCCATTATTTTCAGTCGTAGATTCCGTTAGTTTACAATCGGGTATAGTGTGGTGGTGGCGCAAGGGTGGCACCCAAAGGAACTGGAGCATTCTTTTGAGTATTTTAACAAGCGTTGAATGAAAGAAATCAGAAACAATCAAGTACAAGATTTGAACAACATCAAAAATAACAGTACATTGTTCAAGTTAAACAACACAGAATTCGAAGAAGGGGAGGTACACATGTGTGATTGATCTGTTGTGTCTCAGTACAGCAAACACTCTCGGAAGAAGAATTTAAATGAAAAGAAATCTTTAACGTATCACAGTTAAATCTTCTGGGTTAATAGTGACGGATGATATATGAACGGCTTCCTGTTCAGGGTACGAGTGTGAGAAAATAAAAAAAAATAGATTATTTTTAAAACGACTGTGCCTAGGAGTCTGACGGCATGTAAAGAACATAACATGTATCCAAAAATGCGAAGATCATATGTGATGAACGAGTGTACAAGGAATTCTCCAGATGACACAGGGATTCCAAATATTGCGTGAATACATGTTGGGCAAAAGTAAGCTGCATACAAGTGTTGCCTTCTCATATAATGTAATTCTGTGGAATATGATACTTCTCTGTACAGAAGCAACAAAAATGGATGAAACACGAGATGATGTACACGTTGCTTAACGATACAAAGAAATGCGCTGGGTCAGTATATTTGATTTATCCGTTAGGTGAATCAACTTTCAGGAATCTTTCGAGAGGCTTCTTCCCTCCCTTGGAGTTGGCAAACCGCCCCTTACCGTCGAGCTACGAAAAACTACACTGCTATTCTGAATATATCAAAATGGTGCCCTTGTGTAGCCCAGTCACATTTTGATTTTGTCACTGCTGGTGAAATACTCTAGAAAAAATCTACAGAATGACATCAACAAAGTGGGGGAAAAGGTTTCTTCCGACGTTCTAATGTACCTTGGATCTAGGTGGAATACCTACGCGGAGGAAAGAGAATGTGGCAATTTTGCGTACATATAGAAGCACGTACGTAGCTCATAGTACTGTCACTAGGGGTATGATGCTAGGTCGCACACTACAGAACTGTTGTCCCTTGTATGCCAATTGCGAGTGGCTCACAGAATACTGTCTTTTAGTTTTGTTGTGGAATGGCATAAATTCGCCTGTCTGTTGCAGTAGGCACCTACACAACTTGTGAGTGATATATATAGTCCGATGCTCTGGTGTTGCGTGCGGAATTGCTGTATAAGAGGATAAGAACGTAACATTCAATGGTAGAGGGTACGTACACTTACAACCATGTAAAAGTGTAAAACTTAGAGTTTAAGTAAAATTGATTGTTATTCTGTACGTGCCTGTATACGCTGATCACAGTCTGGCCGATATGCACCTCATTTATGGAGAGGCAAGGGGAAGTAGCTCAGAGGAGAGGCGTATATATTGTGACAATTTCCCTCAAACCAGAGTAACATGCTCTGTATTTTTCCACGCCTCCATATATGTCTTCGAGAGATGCGGTCTCTTCCATTTCACCTACGTGAAATCGGAGAAGATCGCACTATATCGACAGTTAAATTTGAAGACTGCATACTGGAAATTGTCAAAGACCGTCCTGAAATTAGCAGTAGCAATGAGTAGGGTGTAAAAATCCACATGCAACGATCAGCAGCAACGAGTTACTGTGAGTGTGACGTTCAATTTGGTGGATAATTTTGTGGCAGCACCTGATTTATTACCGGCCCGCCTCTGTGGGAGTACGCATCTTTTATTTTTACGTAATGTTCTCCCAAAATTGTTAGAACATGTGCCCTTGAACATAAGACAGCAAATGTGATTCTAGAATGGGATTCCACCTGCACATTTTGACAAAAGTATGCAGACCTACCTGAAAGAAATATTCCCAGATAATTGAATTGAAAGAGAATGACTTGTGTAATGACGACCTCGTTCACCCTACCTCACGTCCCTTGATCTTTTTCTTTTCTGAGTATGAAACGCCTTCGTATGCAACACCAGCCACGACAGTCGAAGAACTTGTTTTTCGAATTAATATAGCTGCGGCAGTCATCACCAAAATTTCAGGTATTTGACCGCTTGCGGAAAAATTTGTTTTGCCGAAGTCATCATGCAATGCGGTCAATATCAGACTGTGAATTATTATCCTTCACAGCTGTCTTGTGCACACCTATTCCATTGCACAACTACTGTACACTCCGCATCAAAAAAACGCCGTGCAGTTAGCCCACCCAATATACTCCTTATTCCATACTCGTGTCAGGTAAAGAGACCCTCTCTCTCTCTCCTTTCTTCTCTCCCATACTAAAATTAGCTAACAACATGAGCGCAATTCTAATTTCAAACTACAAATGTGTTAGTTTCGATAAAATGAAACTACAAAACCGAGACGAAACAAGATTCGTAAGTTGATGTAGGGAGAAAATTAAACACACACAATGAAAAATTGAAACAAATGGATATCTATTACACAGAGATTCAGAAATGAGGCAGAGAGAGATAGAAAAAGAGATTGAGAGAAGAAGGAAACGAAAAGAAAGAACAGATAAAAATGTGGAATTCAAACGTAGTTAGAGAAGAACCTAACATTATAAAGTTCCGTTTCCAGAAATCCAACACTAATATAGAAATAACGTTTGTTTTTACATATTTTTTCAGAACTATTCGAATATATAGAGGAAGCTTTAAACTTTCATAAAGGATAGTATGCTCACTTTCCAGTAGAACTGTAGATCTCCGAGAAACATCTAGGATAATGTCAAAAGTCTAATGCACATGCTTTGTTTTCGCGTGGTTCTATTGCAAATTCGATAGTGATCATTGGACATACTGTTCCAAAATACCTTCTAATAAACCCAGTAAGTAGCGTTGGTCATATCCTCGATTTCAGACTACCAATGGAAACTGAACAAACAAAAAAAAAGAAAGAAACGAAAATAAAAACAAGAAAGAAAGAGAAAATTGAATGAGTGCTATTTTACCGATAAATTTCTATTAGAAATACCATATATTAAAAGCCCAAACTGTATCGTAATGAAAAGTTATAAATGTAGGAAAGAAAAAGTTTATGTTCCTCATAGATATGGCATGTTTCAAATTTCAACATGAATAAAAAACACATTGAATTATAAGATAGAAACAAATTTTTTGTCGAACTAGTATAAATAAAAATTTGTTTTCAAATAACCAAAAAGGTTACCATTTTCTAGTCTTTTCCGAAGATTTATCTGTTCCGAACATTCAACATCCGTTTCCTCTCGCGAATGTAACGTAATTTGCACAGATAGAATGAACAGGCTAGAACTCAACGGATCATCGTGTCAGTCGGATGATGTTGGTTAGGTTATAGACTACAACTGGGGCAAGGATTCAAACCAATAGTGACCCGGAAATTCGACTGAGATTCGATAACCCAGAGGTTAAAGAAGAGATTTCACTTATTCCCTTGCGTTTAAACAGTATTTATATCAGAGATGACCAGGCCTAAAGATGTTATACCCAGAGCACAAAAAAGACGACGCCGAAGTTCCCAGTTAATTAGATTTTCCAGACCAGGTATATCGAGCTCTTGCTCCGTTTTAACCTTGGAACACGCACATGCACGTGAAATGCGTGTATGTAAGAGAGAGGAGGGGAGAAGTGAAAGATACTAAGACAGGATAGGGAAATGTCATGAAAAAGAGAGAGGGGGATGAATTTAAATATGAAACATACTTATCATTACAGTGTATGATATAGAACACACACACTGTTTACTTGTATTATCGCCAGTGATGCTTTGTAAGTTCTCCAATAGAAGATGAATCTCTGCAGCCATTATTTTATGCGAAAAAATCATACGACCTGATGGGGAATCGAACTAAGATTTTCCATTTGGAAGTCTAGCACTTTACCATTACACCCCGATTCCTTTACCCAAAGTTTTAGTTTACCCCAAGTGTTTAGCAAATGGTGCAGTGTTTCTTTCTGAGAACGATAACACACAAAGTGTATACTGGAAATCTTTGATATGTTTCGAATGTCTGGTAATTCTCTTGCTCTTTCCCAACAAACATTCGTAAATCGTCTGTATCATGATACGGGTGTTTGATTCCACATTGTGAAGTATTGCTATTTCAGTATAAGTGGATTCTTCACAATCACTTTGAAAAAAAATAAACCTTGGCGGGAACAGGATTTGAACCTATATTAGATATCTGTATTATTCATAAAGCCATTACGTTACCCCTACATTATCATAACACCTCAAACTACAACCCAAATAATACTTACTTTAGCCCTGATCTTTTGAACGATCCGGCTTCTTCTTGTAAGGTTATTTGCACCAAAGTGTATAACGAAATTCATTTATTCTACGACCTAGAGAGAAATTAGTGCTCACTTATAAATGAATTAAGATACAATCCAGAGTAGTAGAAAATGGATCGATCTGGCTCAGACCTGGGCCAGTTTTAATCAACTCACAAGCCCCTGGGAAAATGACCACCGCGCACCGTGAGACCATGGCCTTTTACGACCTCCATTTTAGGGGTGAATTCGTTCCCTTTTATGACCACTTTTTAAGGGGTGTATTCGTTCTCTTTTACGACCTCCATTTTAGGGGGTGAACTCATTCCCTTTTATGAGCCCTTATTTTAATATAGCAGAAATTACGAACACATAGACACATAACACTACGTAACATACAGCAGAGGAGATAATACATAATTGTACATAACATAACAAGGGTGAACTCGTTCTCAACCCCTATTTTAACATAGGAGATAACACATAACACTACGTAACACACAGCAGAACAGATAATACATAGCACAGCTAATAAAAGAACATGGCATATTTTCCAACCCTTATTTTAAGATAACAGAAATTACACTGAGACTATGAACACACAAGGGTGTATTCATTCTCTTTTATGAGCATATTTTCCAACCCCTATTTCAACATGACAGAGACTACGAAACATGGCGGACATAGCACAGGGGGTATATTTATTTTCTCCACCTCTAATTGAACATAGCAGAAATTACACTGAGAGTACGTAACACACAACATCCTCCATTTTAGGGGTGGACTCGTAAGACAATGAATACCTATGTAACATAGCGATTGGATACGCTCTTTGAACCGATTTGGATGAAACTAGGCATATGGGGGGTTTTCGACCATGCTGAGTAGGGGTGTATTCGTTCTCTTTTACGAGCATATTTTCCAACCCCTATGAACAAACAGCAGAACATCAGACTACGTAACATAACGAACATACAGAAGAGCAAATTGAACTCGTTCCCTTTTTCAACCCCTATTTTAACATAGCACATAGCACAGCTAATAAAAGAGCATGGCTTATTTTAGGGGTGAACTCGTTCTCTTTTCCAACCCTTATTTTAACATAGCAGAGAATAGAAGTGTACTCGTTTTAATGTAACATAGCAGCGGGCCTATTTTTCCACCCTTATTTGAGCATAGTCCATTTTTAGGGGGAACTCGTTTTCAACCCCTATTTCAACATGACATAGCAGAGGTGAACACACAGCAGATACATAAGACTTATTCCACCCTTCCAACCCTATTTGAACCCATGGTCTTTTAGGGGGTGAACTCGTCCCCTTTTCCAACCCTTATTTTAACATAACAGAGAATATGAACACACAGCACAACAGATAATACATAGCTACGGAGGGAGGGTGTATTCGTTTCATTTTTCAACCATTATTTGAACATAACAGATAATACATTCGAACCCTATAGCAAAGATTCTTTTAAGGAGTGAACTTGTTTTAACCTATATTTGAACATAGCAGAGATGATTATTTAAAGAATGCGAAACTTCCGTGTTTTGTTATCAGTTACATAATAACTTCCGCCATATGTAGATAATTCTCATTACGTCATTTATCCGGATTTGAAAAAACATTGACCTAGTTTTCTCTTTAACAGACAATAACTTGTCATTCAACGATAGGAATCCCTGAACGTAATGTAATCAATCACAAAGGTATAAAAAAAAGAGGGGAATTCCCGAGGATGACTCATACTATTGCGCAATATGATGTAATCCTGTCAGACAGGTATAAAAGACTGACCGACATGTTTTTTTGTAATCACTTCATGTTTACCGTGTGAAGCGTAAAGTTCAGATATTTTTTGTGTGTGTGCGTTTATATTATTAGTGTGGTTTATTAATAGTGTGGTTTTGTTTTCTTTTGTAAGTAAGACATTTTATAATAATACTATTAATATTATATTATAAAAACTCAGTTCAAAATTATTATAGTAACTTTGAAGAGTTAGTTTTTAAAAAAAATGGCAACAAAAAAGGTCAAATCAAATATTATCAATTCTGATACTCTATTTAATAATAATTTAAAAAATTTTATTTTAAAATGTGATACTGATTTAAATGAGGATAGTGGATGTTTTTTAAAGAATAAAAGAAAAGACTGTTTAGATATATTACAACAAGAACAAACTAAGACATCGTTTAAAGTAAATTTTTCGTTGGCTACAACTTTTGTAACACCAGTAGATTTAGAAACATGTCGATTCTTTGTAAATAGTGGTAACGAAATTATTTTGCCGAGTACAGATTTGAATTCTATAATTGAAAAACTATTTAATAAAATTTTAGTTGAACAAGAAAATAGGGCAATTAAGAAATCAGGGTGGTCTTTATGTTCTGAACCAAACCATCACTTAGAAATTAAAATCAGTAAATATGATCCGCTTTCCGCTTCTTCTTTTATAAAATTACCTCAATGGATTTTATCCAAAAAGAAATGTGTTTTAAATATTCAAAATAATGATAATAGATGTTTTATGTACTGCATTCTAGCTGCGTTGCATCCAGTAAAAGAAAATACAAATCGTGTGAATAATTACATACAATATAGTAATACTTTATTACCATTATTTGAAAAAAACAATATAAAGTTTCCCGTCGAAGTAGAACACATAAGCAAATTTGAACATATGTATAATTCCATATTTCCTAAGCAACAAATTTCCATTAATATATATGGCATTAACTATGATAATGAAACTATTTTTCCATTACGTATAAGCGAAAATGCAGGTGTATTTAAACATATTGATTTACTGTATTGTGAAGAAAATTGCAACAGTCATTATTGTCTAATAAAAAATATCAATGCGTTATTGAAGGGTCATAAAGAGAAAACTTATGTAAAATTGCCTCAATGGATTTTATCCACAAAATGTGTTTTAAATATTCAAAATAACGATAATAGAAGTTTTATGTATAGTATTCTAGCTGCGTTGCATCCAGTAAAAGAACATCCGAATCGTGTGAATAATTACATACAATATAGTAATACTTTATTACCATTATTTGAAAAAACCAATATAAAGTTTCCCGTCGAAGTAGAACACATAAGCAAATTTGAACATATGTATAATTCCATATTTCCTAAGGAACAAATTTCCATTAATATATATGGCATTAACTATGATAATGAAACTATTTTCCCGTTACGTATAAACGAAAATGCAGGTGTATTTAAACATATTGATTTATTATATTTAAACTCTCATTATTGTCTAATAAAAAATATCAATGCGTTATTGAAGAGTCATATAAAATTGCCTCAATGGATTTTATCCACAAAATGTGTTTTAAATATTCAAAATAATGATAATAGATGTTTTATGTACTGCATTCTAGCTGCGTTGCATCCCACAAAAGATAATCCATATCGTGTGAATAATTACATACAATATAGTAATACTTTATTACCATTATTTGAAAAAACCAATATAAAGTTTCCCGTCGAAGTAGAACACATAAGCAAATTTGAACATATGTATAATTCCATATTTCCTAAGGAACAAATTTCCATTAATATATATGGCATTAACTATGATAATGAAACTATTTTCCCGTTACGTATAAGCGAAAATGCAGGTGTATTTAAACATATTGATTTATTATATTTAAACTCTCATTATTGTTTAATTACAAATTTAAATGGTTTAGTCAGACATCAGTTAGGTAGTCATCAAACATTTATTTGTAGACGATGTTTAATATCTTTTTATAACAAATCAAAATTAGATGAACATGACAAATTATGTAAAGAACACACTCCAACCAAAATTAACATGCCGAAACAAGGAGAAGTTTTAAAATTTCGAAAATTGAAATTGTTATTACAGAATGATGTGATAATAATTGCAGATATGGAAAGTTTATTAAAACCTATAAATAAACAAAGTGGATCTCATACAGTACAAATTCACCAACATATACCATGCAGTTTTGGTTATATTGTATGTTGGAGTAACAACTATATGAAATCAGATTTAGTTATTTATCGGGGAGAAAATGTATCGATGAAGTTTATGTCTGCTATGGAGAATGAATTAAGAAAAATCATAAACATATTAGATCAAGAAAAACCATTAATACCATTAAATAGTTCTCAGTTACAGGAGTTTAACCTATCCACTGAATGCTCAGTTTGTGATAGTAAATATACGAGTGACAATAGAAAAGTTAAACATCATAACCATTTAACTGGTCAATTTATTGCCACGGTATGCAACAAGTGTAATTTACAAATTAAGCGTCAAAGTAATTTTATCCCTGTCTTCCATAATTTGTCTGGGTATGATGCACATTTATTTGTGAAAGAATTAGGTTGCACCCCTGGAAATATTTTTGTAATTGCTGAAAGCACTGAGAAATACATAACATTCTCTAAGCACTTTAATTTTAATGGTAGACCTATCGAGTTACGTTTTGTAGACTTATTTAAATTCCTACCGTATAGTCTCGAAAATTTGGTGTCAAAATTAAAACCTGAGCAATTTGTCTATACAAAGCAATATTTTTCTGATGAAAAGTTTCCTTTAATTCTCCGTAAGGGAATTTATTTTTATGAATACATAACAAATTTAGATACATTTAAAGAAACTGAATTTCCTGGAAGAGAGGCGTTTAGTAGCAAATTGAATGGAACACAAATTTCCGAGACTGATTATCAATATGCAAAACTGATTTGGCGTGTGTTTAAATGTGAAAATTTAGGGGACTACCACGATCTATATTTAAAATGTGATGTACTTCTCACAGCAGATGTGTTGGAGAATTTTAGAAAGACATGTTTAAATGCTTTTTGTATTGATCCGATTAATTGTTTTACTGCACCTGGGTTGGCATGGCAAGCCATGTTATATAGAACAAAAATTGAACTTGAACTTTTATCAGATATCAATATGTATATGTTTGTAGAAAAATCGATTCGCGGAGGTATTACTCAAGCTGTGTTAAGATATGCCAAAGCTAATAATCCTTACGTACATGATTTTGATGCGGAAAAAGAAAAATCTTATTTACTGTATATTGACATGAACAATCTGTACGGACTATCAATGATTGACTATTTACCATATGGTGGTTTTCGGTGGGAGGATAAAATTGACAATTGGCAAGACAAACATAAAATTATCAATTGGCCCACGGATAGTGAATGGGGATTTTTTCTAGAAGTGGACTTAGAGTATCCAACTGATTTACACGAATACCATTCTGATTTTCCGTGTGCTCCAACTAATGAAGTTCCACCGAATGGTATTCAAAATTACTATTGACACTTAAATCGAAATCGAATTATATCTTGCATTATAGAGTATTACAATTTTATCTAAAACAAGGTTTAATATTGGTAAAAGTACATAAAATATTATGGTTTCGTCAATCTAAATGGCTTGCATCTTATATACAAGAAAATACTCAACGCCGTGCAAATGCTACAATTGAATTTGAAAAAGATTTCTATAAGTTTTTAAATAATTCTGTATACGGAAAGACAATGGAGAATGTACGAAAACGAATTGATATAAAATTAATTAACAATGAAAAAAGTGTAAAAAATTAGTAGCGCAAAATCAGTTTCAAAATTGGGTAAAATTGGCTGATAATTTGGCATTGTTTCATATGGTAAAAAAATCGGTAACTCTGAATAAACCAATTTACGTAGGAGCAACAGTTTTAGAATTATCAAAATTAGCAATGTATGAATTCCATTATAATATAATGAAACCGCGATATGGAGATAAAATTAGAATTGCATATATGGATACTGACTCTTTCATTTACCAAATTAAAACTAACAATATTTATAACGATATAAAAGATATGAATGAGTATTTTGACACCTCAAATTATCCTGAAAATAATTCTTTATATAGCACACAAAATAAACACGTTTTGGGTAAAATGAAAGACGAATTAGGTGGAGTTCCTATGATTGAATATGTTGGGTTACGAGCAAAAAATTATGCTATAAAAACTGGGGAAAATAAAGAATTGAAAAAATGTAAAGGGATCAAGAAAAATATAGTTAAAGAACAAATTACGTTTGACGATTATAAATCATGTATATTTAAAAACGAAACGATTCATAAAACACAATTTGAAATTAAAAGTAAATACCATAATTTAACAACAAATCAGGTAAGAAAATTAGCGTTAGATCCGTATGATGACAAAAGAAAAATTTTAAATTGTAATATACACACTGTTCCTTGGGGGTATTATAATAATAAAGATGTAAAATGTACGATTTGTATATTGTAAATACGATATAATTTTTTTTGGATATATTAGTATTAAAAAAATATGTCACAATCAGTTCGAGAACAAATAGTTGCAGAATTACATAAAAGTGCAAGACGAAACTATCCTCGAATACCTGTTATAACGAAAGGGATTCATGATTTATGGCAAGCTGATTTAGTTGAAATGAATAGTGGAAAATTGAAAGGTCTAGCAAAAATTAATCGAAATTTCAAATATTTATTAACTGTGATAGATACATTCTCTAAATATGCTTGGGCTATTCCTGTGAAAAATAAAACTGGGAAAGAAATTACACAAGCATTTATAACAGTAATGAGAAAAGCAAACAAAAGCCCTAAATTTTTACAAACTGACAGGGGTCGAGAATTTTATAATTCAGAGTTTCAGAAGGCGATGAACCAAAATAACATTAAACATTATTCCACGTACAGTGATGTGAAAGCAAGTATTATTGAAAGATTTAATAGATCGTTACGTAACATAATGTGGAGACAATTTACACTGCAGGGAAATTATAAATGGATTGGCATTCTGCCGGAATTACTACATAAATATAATAATACTATTCATTCCACTATTAAAATGAAACCTATCGACGCTATTAAAAAAGAAAATGAAAAACATCTATTGACAAACATCTATTGCAAAAAGTTTTCTGTGATAAAAAGAAAAAGTAAATTTAAGATAGGTGAATATGTAAGAATTAGTAAACTTAAGCGTCCTGGTTTTGATAGAGGTTTTACACGCAATTGGAGTACAGAAATTTTTCGAATTGCTAAAGTTTTCTTCACTAATCCTCCGACATATCACTTAGTAGACTCAAATAATAAACCTATTGAAGGAAGATTTTACGGACACGAATTACAATTAACGAAATTTCCAAACACATATTTAATTGAAAAAGTGTTGCGAAAGAAAAATAATAAGGCCTATGTGAAATGGTTAGGTCTGCCAAAAAGTGAAAATTCTTGGATCGATTTAAAACATACTATATTGTAAAAAAAAAAAAAAGAGAAGTCAAGAATTTATAGATGAAGCATGTCGTCACAAGTATTTCTTGTAGATTTTATAATTTCAAAAGGTGAATTTTATATTTTAAATTCTAGCAACACTGTAAATTTTCGTTGCTTAGTTAAATTGTCATCATCATCATCATCATCACGAGGTCTATCAGTATCACAAGTAAAAAGTATATTAAACCAAATTTGTTCTTCCACAAACGCTGTTTTTTTATGTAAAGGAGAAAAGAAAGCAAAATATTTAAAAACGCTATTTAAAATAAATTCAATATATCTGTAATAGAGATGGAATGGAAAATTCCTTTTACATGTATGGTAGCAGGTCCCACAGGTTGTGGAAAATCATATTTTGTTAAAACATTTCTTGACCATTATAGCAAGTTATTTAAAAATATTTTATGGTGTTATGGTGAATGGCAACCGTTGTATGATACTCTTTCAAACTGTACGTTTAAAGGTTTACCTCAAAATAATGAATTTCAAGCACATGAGGGTCCACATCTTGTCATTATTGATGATTTAATGCGTGAGTGTGACCATCGGATTGTAGATATTTTTACTAAGGGTAGCCATCATAGAAATATAAGTGTAATATTTATAACACAGAATATTTTCCATCAACAAAAAGGAATGCGGGATATTTCGTTAAATTGTTATTATATTGTTTGTTTTAAAAATCCTAGAGACCAAGCTCAAATTAATTATCTCGTACGACAATTGTATCCAGGTAATACAAAATTTATTCAAGAAGCATATCAAGATGCAACTCGAATTGCACATGGTTATTTACTCTTTGATTTAAAACAAAATACTCCTGATGAGCAGCGAGTTCGAACAAATATCTTTCCAACAGATTCTTTTAATTATGTTTATGTACCTGTAAAAAAATAATAATTGTAATATGGTTTATATTCTAACAACTATTTATGCTTTAATAGCCGTAAAAAAATGATTAGTAAGGAAAATGCACACATGTTAAAACTTTTAGCAAAGTCAAAACCGAAAGCACGTAAGGCAATTTTACAAAATGCAGATCCTGATTTAATTCGCTCTATTTGTGAATGTTCCTATAACGTATTACAAGGAAATGTTCCATTAAATAAAACAGATAAATAAGCTAAAAAAATATAAAAAGGAACTGAGATATTTGGTGAAAAAAGGTCCGTCATTAAAACAGAAGAAAAAACGAATAATTATACAAAAAGGTGGTTTTCTTACTGCATTGCTTGCACCTATTATTGGAGGTATACTATCTAGTTTAATTAAATAATTATGCAAAACGCACAAAAACTTATTTTAATCGCACCAGAAAAATTACATCATTATCAAACGATATCTAATCTTGATGATGAAATGAAAGAAATTTTAAATAATAAAAGTTTAAATGCAGAAGAAAAATGGACAAAATATAGAGAAGTCTTACAAAAATATTTAAATATAATTCAAAAACCGGCAGCAGTTACAACAACAGCAACTACCACTACCACTACTAAGGAGGAAGAAGAACAAGAGGACGAGGAGGACGAGGAGGAGGATGATGAAATAATATCTACTCTCCCTGAAATTTGTAAACGTAAAGCGAGACCTTTATTACGTAAATTGAAACAAAATCCAAATATTCAATGGGACGATAATGGAAATGTGAATATTAATAATAAATTAATTCCAGGTGCAAATATAGTGGATTTGATATCCGATTTTGTTAGATGTCGTAAGAAAAATATTTCAGTTGCTGGCTGGAAACCTTTTGCTACATTATTAGCAAAAGCCAATATACCTTTAGAGTACATTGGTAATCCTCAACGAATAGATTATATTAGAAAACTAACAGAAGACGAAGAAGAAGATGGTCCTCCACCCCGTAAACGCAAATGGTGTACTTATAAGCAATAATAATAATATTCTATTGTAATCTATTGTTATTTTTAAGTATATAGAAAGAAAGAAAGATGAATGAGCCCTACCTCAACTATTACATATATCAAGCAGGAGGTGATTATAACGTGTATAGAGGTACACCATATCAAGAAGGTTATGGAATTGGTAGTTTACTAGGAGGTTTATTTCGTACTGTATTTCCTTTATTAAGACAAGGTGCAAAAACTGTTGGTAAAGAATTGATACGTACAGGAATTAATGTAGCAGGAGATGTACTAGATAATAATAGACCTATTGAAGAGTCTTTGCATGATCGATGGCAAGAAGCTAAAACAAATTTAAAAAATAAAGCTCAAAATAAATTAAATCAGGTGTTGGAAGGATCTGGAAGAAGAAAAAGAAAGAAAGTTCATTTTAGTGGTGCTGGTGTGAAACGGATAAAAAGATCCAAAGATATTTTTGATTGATTGACTATGGAGCAAAGTGATAGTTTTTATCTCACACTTCCTAGCAATAGTTCTATGAAATATTTTCCTCAAAATACTCTTGCTTGTTATACTACTAAATTATATCAACCTATTGTACTGGAGAAAGGAGTGTGGGAAACAGCTGTTGTTGAAGTGCATTATACAAGTTCATTTCAGAATGTTTCCAAATATACAAATAATATTTATTATCGTCTCATGAATACAAAAAACTGGAACATAACTCAAATCTTACCAGGCCACTATTATCATGTTGATATTCTATTTCAAATTAATCATAAAAGTGATATATTAAATTTACAATTAAAAGTCAAAGCATCAGTGACACGAATTGAGGTTAATAGAGTAATAAAAGATCAAGAGAAGCATATAGAAGTACGCCTATCTCCTGAACTAGCCAGAATACTAGGTTTTGATCATATTCAGCAAGAAGATATTGCAGTTGTTCATCATGCTCGTTATCCACCTGATTTACAAAAAGCGCTACCTACACTTATGTATATTTACAGTGATATTGTAGAACCACAAATGGTGGGTGACACCGTAGCTCCATTGTTACGTATTATAAATACAAATATTACAGAGCATGGTATTAATAATGTACATATTTTTGATAATCCTCATTATGTCACTGTGCAACGTAAACAATTTGATCAAATTATTATTGATTTAAGAGATAGTACAGGTAATCCACTTCCTTTCCAATATGGCAGTGTATGTGTAAAATTACATTTTCGTAGACGTAATACGGTATTGTAAATTTTACCATGTGTGAATATTAATAGTAAGAAAAGAGAGAAAAAAATGCAGTGTGAGTGTATGAAGTCAGAATTAGATTTATTTGCTGGTTTACCCACTCAAACCAGTATTATAGGTAATAAAATAGTTCCATATAAACCTGTGGCTTCAATAGCTGATAATGCACCAATAGAATTTGTAGTCCCCGGTCATGGGGATGACTATATTGACTTACCGCACACAATGTTATATGTTAAAGGTAAAATTACTAAATCAGATGGTTCTAATTTAACTTCTGCCGATAAGAAAATCGGCCCTGTAAATGATTTTCTCAATGCAATGTTCAGTGAATTGCAAGTATATTTAAATAATCAACTTATTTCCTACTCTTCACATACATATCCATATCGATCGTATATTGAAAAACTACTAAATTATAATACTGAAGCTAAAACAACGCATCTTCAAACATCAATGTGGTTTAAAGATACTGCAGGGCATATGGACAGTGTGGCCGATGCTAATGTAGGATTTAAACAACGTTTTCTTCTCACTGCTTTAAGTCAGTCATTTGAATTATTGGGCTATATTCATGCTGATATTTTCAATCAGGAGAAATTTTTACTGAATGGTGTACAATTGCGTTTTAAACTAATTCCAGCTAAACCTACATTTTGTCTAATGGGTGACGCAGATGCTGATGGAAAAGTTGTAATTACAGATGCAACATTGCTTGTGAAAAAGGTTGATGTATCACCAGCAGTTAAAATAGCACAAAATAAAGTATTACAAAATCCTAAATTTAGAGTAAAATATCCTATAACAAAAGTGCAAGTGAAGACTGAAACGCTGCCACAAGGAATTATGGATAGTACACTTCCAGATCTGTTTTCAGGCATAGTGCCTAAACGTATTATTATTGGTTTTGTTAGTAATACTGCTTTTAATGGTAATTATCAAACAAATCCATTCAATTTTCAACATTTTAGTATGTCATTTTTTACATTGTATGTTGATGGAAATCCAATACCCTTCAAACCTTTACAACCAGATTTTGATAATAAGCTATATGTACAAGCATATTCTACGTTATTTACAGGTTCAGGTATTTATTATTCTAATCAAGGTAATGATATTTCACTCGCTGATATCCTAATGGTTATACTCTACTGGTGTTTGATTTAACTCCTGATTCAAGAGCAAGTGCTGCATTTCATACTAGTCCGCAACGGCAAGGAAGTGTACGTTTAGAGGTTCATTTTAAAGAAGCACTGGCATCTCCTGTAACAACAATTATTTATGGTGAATTCTCTTCAGAATTAGAAATTGATTTCCAGAGAAAAATATATATTAATTAAAGATGTTAAATACAATTGAGCTTTATGAAGCATTACAACAAAATTTGCCTAAAGATCATTTTATTGGTGTATATGCTGCTGATGAGTTACCTTTGTTTATTCATACATTTCCAGCCGCCATAATTATAAACACTGATTCTAGTGATAAGCCTGGTGAACATTGGGTTGCTGTTTATATATCTAATATGTGTGTGGGAGAGTATTTCGATAGCTATGGTATACCTCCCTATATACAACATCATATAAGGTTTTTAAAACGAAACTGTTTGTATTATACATGGAATAATAGACGTATTCAAGGTGATTTATCTCAATTTTGTGGACATTACTGTTTCCTATATTTAGCATGTCGTGCATCTGGTTATTCGATGCAGGATTTTTTAAACAAATTCTCACTCACTACTATTGATGCTAATGATATTATGCTTTATTCATTTATGAGAGTATGATGATGTTATTTTTTTAAACTCCGCCATTGCCGGTCCCAAGCCCTGGATGAGAAAGGAGGAGGGTTGGGGGTGTTCCTACCCCCGTAAAAGAAAGTAATGTTGGGTTGGAAACGAGTTCACCCTGCTATGTTACGTATTCTTATGTCATTTCTGTTATGTTAAAATAGGGGTTGAAAAAGGGAACGAGTTCACCCCTAAAATAAGCCATGCTCTTTTATTAGCTGTGCTATGTGCTATGTTAAAATAGGGGTTGAAAAAGGGAACGAGTTCAATTTGCTCTTCTGTATGTTCGTTATGTTACGTAGTCTGATGTTCTGCTGTTTGTTCATAGGGGTTGGAAAATATGCTCGTAAAAGAGAACGAATACACCCCTACTCAGCATGGTCGAAAACCCCCCATATGCCTAGTTTCATCCAAATCGGTTCAAAGAGCGTATCCAATCGCTATGTTACATAGGTATTCATTGTCTTACGAGTCCACCCCTAAAATGGAGGATGTTGTGTGTTACGTACTCTCAGTGTAATTTCTGCTATGTTCAATTAGAGGTGGAGAAAATAAATACACCCCCTGTGCTATGTCCGCCATGTTTCGTAGTCTCTGTCATGTTGAAATAGGGGTTGGAAAATATGCTCATAAAAGAGAATGAATACACCCTTGTGTGTTCATAGTCTCAGTGTAATTTCTGTTATCTTAAAATAAGGGTTGGAAAATATGCCATGTTCTTTTATTAGCTGTGCTATGTATTATCTGTTCTGCTGTGTGTTACGTAGTGTTATGTGTTATCTCCTATGTTAAAATAGGGGTTGAGAACGAGTTCACCCTTGTTATGTTATGTACAATTATGTATTATCTCCTCTGCTGTATGTTACGTAGTGTTATGTGTCTATGTGTTCGTAATTTCTGCTATATTAAAATAAGGGCTCATAAAAGGGAATGAGTTCACCCCCAAAAATGGAGGTCGTAAAAGAGAACGAATACACCCCTTAAAAAGTGGTCATAAAAGGGAACGAATTCACCCCTAAAATGGAGGTCGTAAAAGGCCATGGTCTCACGGTGCGCGGTGGTCATTTTCCCAGGGGCTTGTGAGTTGATTAAAACTGGCCCAGGTCTGAGCCAGATCGATCCATTTTCTACTACTATCCAGGAAAAATTACAGAAATAAAATCATATCATGCAGTAATTTTAGCATTTAACCTATATTATAAAATTGAAAGTAACTATGTTTATGGCTCCTAATCTCTTGAACCACACGACCGATCTCTCTCAAAGTTTCAACATAGATAAGGTTCGAGATTAAGATGGTATTTATCTATTTACTTTGACGATATAACTTAGTTGTGAGGGCAGGGGGAGTTAAAAAGAATAAATAAAACTTGATAGCTCTTGAACCAAACGACCAGTCGCGATCAAATTTTTAACATAGATGAGGTTCAGGCCTGACATGTTTTTTATCATTTCACTTTCACGGGAGAACTTGAGGAGGGGAATGGGAGAGGGAGATATATATAAAAATAAATAAAACTTATTGACTCGAGCCACCATACCAACCTCGATCAATTTTCAACCTAGATGTAGTTCGAACCTGAGGTGCTTTCTGTCATATCACTTTGACCGTATAACTTAAGGGAGGGGGAAGGAAAGCGCCATTTAAAAAGAACGAAAAATGGCCAGTATTAATGGCGAATCTATTATTTTTGGAATCGCTGAGATTGACAGTGACACATCTGATGCTGTTTAAATCCAAATTCAGCACTGCAATTTGGAAGAGGGTGAGACATAAAAAATGATCAAAATAACCAATATCAGTGCCGAATTTATAGTTCTCCGACTCGCTGAGATGAACAATGACACTGCAGATGCCGTGCCCCACAACATAGAGTAGGGAGAAAAATTATATAAAACTCATCAAAAATGATATCAGAGAGCGCTTTAGTAATAATAGAAAGTGACTGCGTAACTGGAACATATTTCTATTTTTTCTCAATATAACCCGGTGAAGCGGGCTATTGATGGTAAGAAGAAGAAGAAGAAGAAAAATAATAGAAATAATTGACAGCTATACTGTGAATTTGAACATTTATTATTATTATTATTCACGTATGTTTGAACTTGTACGGTGAAAATACTGCAAAATATGTTTTATTTCTCTAATGTTTCCTGGATTGTATGTTTTCCCTATATTAGTGGGCACTAATTCCTCTCTAGGTTGTTGAATAAATGAATTATGTTCTGCACTTTCGTGCAAATAACCTTACAGAAAGAATCCGGATCGTTCCAAAAATCAGGGCTAAAGTGTAGTTTAAGGTGTCATGATAGTGTAGGGGTAACGTAATGGCTTTATGAATAATACAGATATCTAACATTGGTTCAAATCCTGTTCCCGCCAAGTTTCATTTTTTTTACAAAGTGATTGTGAAGAATCCACTTATCATACTGAAATACGGATACTTCAGAATGTGGAAGCTAACGCCTGTGTCATGATACAGACGATTTACGAATGTTGGTTGGAAAAGGGCAAGAGAATTACCAGACACTCGAAACACATCATTGATCTGCAGTATACACTTTATGTGTTATCGTTCTCAGAAAGAAACACTGCACCATTTGCTAAAACACTTTGGTAAAACAATCGGTGGTGTAGTGGTAAAGTGCTAGACTTCCAAATGGAAAATGTTGGTTCGATTCTTCATCAGGTCATATGATTTTTTCTCATAAAATAATGCCCCCAAACAGAGATTCATCTTCTATTGGAGAACTTACAAAGCATCACTGGCGATAATTCAAGTAAACAGTGTATGTGTTCTATATCATACACTGTAATGATAAGTATGTTTCATATTTATATTTGTCCCCCCTCCATCTTTCTTGACGTTTCCCTATCCTGTCTTAGCATCTTTCACTTCTCCCCTCCTCTCTCTTACATACACGCACTTCATGTGCATGTGCGTGTTCCAAAGTTAAAACGGAGCAAGAGCTCGATATACCTGGTCTGGAAAATCTAATTAACTGGAAACTTTGGCGTCGTGATTTTTGTGCTCTGGGGATAACATCTTTAGGCCTGGTCATCTCTGACAGAAATACTGTTTAAACGAAGGGAATAAGTGAAATCTCTTTTTTGTCCTCTGGGTTACCGAGCCTCAGTCGAATTACCGGGTCACTATTGACTTGAATCCTCCACGCAGTTGTGGTCTATAACCTAACCAACATCATCCGACTGACACGATGATCCGTTGAGTTCTAGCCTGTTCATTCTATCTGTGCAAATTACGTTACATTCGCAAGAGAGGAAATAGATGTTGAATGTTCGGAACAGATTAATCTTCGGAAAAGACTAGAAAATGGTAACCTTTTTGGTTATTTGAAAACAAATATTTATTTATACTAGTTCGACAAAAAATTTGTTTCTATCTTATAATTCAATGTGTTTTTTATTCATGTTGAAATTCGAAACATGCCATATCTATGAGAAACATAAATTTTTCCTTTCCTATATTTATAACTTTTCATTACGATACAGTTTGGACTTTTAATATATGGTATTTCTAATAGAAATTTATCAGTAAAATAGCACTCATTCAATTTTCTCTTTCTTTCTTGTTTTCTTTTCGTTTTTTTTTGTGTGTGTTTTGTTTTGTTTGTTTGTTTGTTTGTTCAGTTTCCATTAGTAGTCTGAAATCGAGGATATGACCAACGCTACCTACTGGGTTTATTAGAAGGTATTTTGGAACAGTACGTCCAATGATCACTACCGAATTTGCAATCGAACCACGCGGAAACAAAGCATGCGCGTTAGACTTTTGACATTATCCTAGATGTTTCTCGGAGATCTACAGTTCTACTGGAAAGTGAGCATACTATCCTTTATGAAAATGACTTAATGAGTGTTTCAAGCATCCTCTATATATTGGAATAGTTCTGAAAAATATGTAAAAACAAACGTTATTTCCATATTAGTGTTGGATTTCTGGAAACGGAACTTTATAATGTTAGGTTCTTCTCTTTCTACGTTTTGAATTCTACATTTTTATCTGTTCTTTCTTTTCGTTTCCTTCTTCTCTTCTCTTCTCTCAATATGTTTCTCTATCTCTCTCTGCGTCATTTCTGAATCTCTGTGTAATAGACATTTATTTGTTTCAATTTTCCATTGTGTGTGTTTAAGTTTCTCTCTACATCAACTTATGAATCTTGTTTCGTCTTGGTTTTGTAGTTTCATTTTATCGAAACTAACACATGTGTAATTTGAAATGAGAATTGCGCTCATATTGTTGGCTAATTTTAGTATGGGAGAGAAGCAAGGAGGAGAGAGAGGGGGTCTCTTTACCTGACACAATTATGGGATAAGAAAGTATATTGGGTGTCCTAACTGCACGGTGTTAGCTGTCGCAATTTTTTTGATGCGGATTGTACAAGCTACCTCTGAGTATTTCACAGTTATCCTACTTTGTAGGAAACAGAACAGATTAGTAGTTTGAAACTGTATTTCTTCTTATCAATGTGCAACACGCGCAACAGCATGTCTTTCGCCAAGTTTCACTGCTACTGTGATCAGAATTATTACCTTCCACGGAATTACACATTACAGGAATAAAATCTCTTAACGCAGTTTCTTTCGCTCAAATTGAATACACATAATTTGTAAGAATCCCTGTTGTCATGTGAAGAACCGCTTGTACTCTAGATCGTCATACATGGTCTTTACCATTTGACTAGTTTTATGCACAGTCGTCTTCAGAGGCAAAATAGATCCATCACATACGTGTATATACCTTTCGAACACTCACTGTTCTAATTTGAACGATGTACCACTACGTTTAAAAAAATCGCGTATTTTGTAACTCACGGTTTGTCGCATTTATTCCATTTACCTTACATTTATGGAAAAAATTATGTTATTGGTAAGTGGAGATAATAGGAAGCAATCCATTTATAGAGATTTATCCAAAATATATAATAAAATAAAAATATAAGCCAAAAACAAAATTATGCTCGGTTTTGTGTATCCTGGCAATCATGCTTTCGAAGTATATTTGCTGTAGCACAGCACGATTGCGAAGGGAAATTGACAATTACCAGTAATAAGAAGCAGGAGCAACGAACTAGAAAGTGGAGTAAAATATTGAATTTACTGGTTTAAACCTAGTGTCTAGGTTGTCTACCAAATATAAATTACCGTCTGTAATTTATATTTTGTATGCAAATATAGAAACAAACTCGAAAGCTCTTTTTCTTGAGGATGGAAGTGACATTCTTCTTGGCTATAAAAGACATCAAAAACCTAAAACAGAATATGAATCTATAGTCTATTAGTGTAATTAATAGATATAGTCTCCGTGGTTAGGTGGGTAGAGTAGCGGACTGGAAGTTCTCGTGCTATTTTGACACCAGATCGAATCCCATCCCATCCCATCTTTGTTTCTTTCAACAAAACATTATAGGAAGTGTATAATTTTCATGTTAATAAGAACTGAAACAATATAACAAGGGACAAAGTTATTGATATTTTCCTTTAATCGAGTATTATTTAGTCAGGATAAGAGTACTGTTGGTAACCGCGGTTGTTTTCAGTTTACGGTCTTGCATTCTTGCACTTCCACTCCCCATTCTCCCACAGTAGAACAGCCTCAACTAACTGAGTGTTTGTTTGAGTCATAGCACTAAATAAACAGCGAACGAAATAGAAAAGCTTGTAGTCATGAAAAAAGGAAAAGCTAATGTCAAATTATTATTCTGTTGTTTAGAATAGTAAAAATTCCTTGGTTTGGTAAGAGTCTTTCCCACAAGTGCGAGAAATGCGATCATACTCATAAGTCCGTGTAAGGAATAAAGAATTATTTTTTTAACACAAATTATACAAATCCTGGTACGTGGAACACGAATACGAACTTGTGAATAAACGATAATCATACCATTCGTCTCAAATATACAGTAGCGTGAACAACTGATATTAAAAGAATACTACAAACAGGCATAAGCTATTTTTTCCTAGCATGACAACGCATTAAATATATCTTATTCAATTTTTGAAATAACAGATTATCACCTCATGTGTCGGTGTAGTGTATTCATTTTCACATTCGGGGCCGCGGTGGCTTAGTGGTAGAGCGTTCACATCTGGTTCAATCCCAGATCGTGCCTAGTGGATTTTGTGGTGGACAAACATTGTGTGCGTGGGTTTCATCGAGGTTCTCCCGTTTCCTCCCACTTCCTATTTGTTCCACCCTTTTCATTCATTTCTCGACTTTACCGTCTCCTTAAGCTTAACCATCATAAACGTGGGAGTTAAAACTTCAGGATTTCATTTCTTTCATTTCCACATTCCAGCGACGAAAGAAGAAAGTGTGGTAATCGTGATAAAAATTGAATTCAAAATTTCAATGAATTTACGTTTCATGGTCCTCAATATATCGATAAAATGGGGTTATAATATACGTCCATCTGTTCCTAAGGTTTTTACATGCACTCAACTAGAGGCCATGCCAGCCAACGTATTTGGACTATTTCTAGACATAATACTCTATCGTTTCAAATGTTCCTTTTGCACCTAAAAATAAGAAACCTAGTTTACAAAAGAATGAAAATTTTAAAACATTCAGTTTTCTCAAAAACAGCTAGAACTAGTATAGTTATTATATATTATTTTATTAGCACCCCTACACCGTAATATAAATCGTCGTTCTGATAAAATTAAAAAGTGTAATTTACTGTATTCGCACAATTTTCTCAATTAGATTTCATAAATAAATATTTCACTTATAACCTAACAACATGGCATTACTCATTCGTCATGTGTATATTCAGAAGGGTGAGTGAAGGTAAGAGTTTCCCCTCGACGGTTTTTCCTTTAACGCTTCAGACAATGTTCCTATTTCGTAAAGTGCTTCATTAATAATCTAACAATACTGCATAATTCGTTTGTCCCGAAAAATTCCAGAAGTAGTAGTTTTGTCAAGTGGTGAAGTGTTATTTATTTTTTTTGACAATTTTATCTCAAATAACTGAGACGAATGTGTTTATAATTCATTAACAATAATTTTAGTAGTAACCTTACAATATGGCATAATTCGCTTGTCCCGAAAAAAGAACAATCCATAAGTGGTAGGCTGCTTTGAGGGTAATTTTTTCCCGACGCGGATTAAAATAAAAACTTTAAATGCAGAATTCCTTACGTTTCCTTCCGTCAAAAGTCTGTATTTGGATTCGACACTAATATATGTTATTTTCTATCAGTTTTCGTGTATCTCCTCCCTCGGCTCCAATCTGCGGGACTGAATTTGTATGTAACCAGCATCGGAAGTGTCACTGTTCATCTCGAAGAGCCCGAAAAATATGGATTCGACACTAATAGCGGTCATTTTCGATCCGTTTCATATATATCCGCCTCCCGCTACGTTGCACACCAAAGTTAGTAGATAAAGACCATCTTTGGTTCAAACCTCATCTACGTGGAAAATTTGATCGAGATCGGCCGGGTGGTTCAATGTTATTAAGTCACAAACTTAGTCACTTTCATTTTTGTTTCTAATTTTGTAAGTTATATACATTTATCCCCATCCCCTCTCCTTGTTGCATGGCTGTATTTAGATTGAAAAGCCATCTTAAGTGTCACTCTTCATCTCAGCAACCAACAAAACTATGGATTGGACACTACGTAATATCGGTCATTTTTGATCGTATATATATGCGCCCTGGACCGAACCTCATTTATGTTAAAAATTAGATCGAAATCTGCCTGGTAGTTCAAGTCACATAGTCACTTTCATTTATTTATATAGTAGAAGAATACCCGTTCTTCTTCGCACGGTAAGAATACGTTCCATTTTGGATATAAAGGGGAGAATTTGGATTTAAACGCCATCAGAAGTTTCATTGTTCGTCTCAGCGACCCCGAAAACTATGAATTCGACACTAATATCGGATATTTTCAATCATTTTAAATATTTTCATCTCCATTCCTCTAAGTTGCATCGTCAAAGTGGAAGAATAAAAGCACTCCCAGCCCCGAACGTCATGTACGTTGAAAAGTTGATCGAGATCGCCCCGGTGGTGTAAGAATTATGTCAAAATGAGGTTATATACTTCTTCCGTTCCCCTAAATTACACTGTTGAAGTGAAATGACAAAAAAATTTTCGAGTCCCGAACCTCATCTATGTGGCATATTTGAACAAGAAAGCAGACTCTTACCCCATGCCGTAAGTTTCTGTAAAATGTTGAGGGGCAACTAGCGACATTTCGCCAAAATTAGCACCCCCAGCGACGATACGCGGTAGCCCCACTTCCGTTTTGAAAATTACACTACCAGCGGACTACCAGACAGAGACGAGACGAAATTCCAATGAACCACAAACTTACTCCCCAAAAATATGTTAAAGCGAATGTATGTGTTGTTTGTTTACATTAAGGTGTCTGAAAAACACTAAAAAGGTAACGGAAAAGGTAGGCGCGAACCACCAACCTTATGAATACTAGATGCTTGTTCTTCCGACTTTGCCATGGAGGCGATGGTGAAAACTTCGCTTGTAGAGGGATAAATCGTTAATGTCTTTTTAATTTTACCAATCAGAGTGTTCCTTTCACCAAGTATATTCGACGACAATAGTTTGGGATAAGATAAAATGCGTCCGCCATGCGTCCCAGGAGAGACGGGAAAGAGAACGAAAGAAAGGATAAAACAACAAAAAGATGATGTGAGGAGAAAGAAAGATACCAATGCGATATACAAACGTTAAACAGACTAATCACAGAATTAATTGGGATAAGACGGAAGTATTGGAGATGGAGAAAAGAATGATAATAAGGAAGTGGAAAGAAGCAGATTGGATAAAAGAAGGTGGGAAGATATAAGCTGATGAACTGGAGAGAGGGCTTAACTATTAATGAATTATGGCAGAGAATTTTGGATAGCGTAGACAAGATGAAATTCCAAAAGGCTCTTATAAGGACCAAAAATTGCGGAACGTGATTGGTTGAAAAATGAACACGGGGACTTACTGGATTGGCTAAAGGCTTCAGCTAATAGAATTAAGACTCTTTCATAAGAATGACTATATATATGTCTGTATCTTCATTTTTGTTCTATTATGTCTGAGGAAGGATATGTTAGATATCCAAGACCGTTACACACACATAATAGTACTAAATACAGTGTGTGTTGAAGCTTTGGTCAGTGTTTTTTCTTCTTTTTATATGTAACTTTATAACAAAATGACGCGCGTCTATTTACTTTATTTCATGGTTTTCCCATAGTCACTTTCTAATGATCGGCGACAGTTACTATCTAAATCCATACAATTATACTCATTCATCTCAAGATTTTTCACTTCATGATGTAGAGGCAGGGGTTACTTTTGCCCCTGGAGCTCATTTTAAGAACAATTCGTCAGGAAAAACAATATATAATACTAACAACATGTACATGTCTAGCGAAAGTTCGTGTTGGTCCTTTCGCGATTCTCCGCTACGAATCGAAGGAGCGTGGCCTAAAATGATGTCCTCGCTGTTATCGGGTAGTAACTTCAACACCCCAACTCTAGATAATTGTATCGCCTTGAAATTCTGTCGCCAGTGGCACACTAGAGGCAACGCTTCGACGTGTCGCTATATCGACGATCAAAATTTACCGGCAAGTGGTCCACTAGGTGTTAACGACTTTTACAGCATGGGGTATAGTGATACTCCAAAATGAAGTCATCGCTGCTACGTGGTGGTAACTTCAATACTCCGACTCTAGATATTTCTTTGGACTCGACGAAACCCTGCCGCCAGTGGCACACTAGCGGCAGTCCGACGTTTCACTATAGCGACGATCGACATTTACCGGCAATTGGGCCACTAGGTGCTGGCGGCGTTTACGGCATAAGGTCATGATCAGTTCGTGGGGTTGAGGTCACACCTGTATGAGCACTAAGGTCAAGAAAGAATTGTAGCTATTAGGCCTTCAGGGGGACCTCTTTTACTACATATATCGGGTGATTCCGTTAGTCCGTACTAAGCCTTTAAATCGAAAACGGTCCGAGACATGTACAAACTGAAAAACAAGTATCCCATTAGTTTGCAAAGGACAACAGAGCGAAGTAAACAGTTTCGTCCCAGACGGGATCCAACTCAAAATTCTCAAATGGAAAGAGGGGTCAAGTTGTATATCGCTTGAAAGCTCTTGTAAAAAGAAAGAAGCTACAACAAGCCGATTCTCTACGATCGCCCTATGCAAAATGGCGGCGGGTCAAAATGTAATCAAAAGTTGCATTGAAAACAATATGGCCACCCCTATAAATCTGAAACGGGCAGCCAGATGTAGAAAGTGAAAAACAAGTGTCTCATTATTTCAAAAGTACAACATATCACGGTAACCAGTTCTAGATATCCAGGCAGGGTCCACTTCCAAATTAGCAGTTGTTTGATTGTGCTGGAGGAAAGACCCTGAATATTTTGAACAGTTATATTTCCTTGGTGACATATGTTTTCCGGATGCAATACTATAGAGATTGTTCAGTCCTCTTTCGTGACACTACTGAAAAGTGTTGTCTTGTCTCGTCTCGTCTCGTAGTCAACACTGGTAACATACACAGTATGCAAATGGAAGCGTTATGGTGGAAAGGTAAGCATATTATATTGAAACGTCTAACGTTGTTCTAAGAATTAATTTACCATCGCATAATGTACAAAGGATATATCATATTTACCTTGGAGACGGCTGCTGTCCGTAATGTAACAGACATACACTTCACACAGCACGTTTTACCGAAATTGTCGTCCATGTACAGCAAGACAACGGTCCAGACGGCGATAATAATTATAGCCCACAACTTCAAGCTCTGCCTCTCCTATGCTTCGAAATGCGGTCATTATACGTTGCTTCATATCTTCTGGTGTAGTTGGTCTATTCGTGTAAACAAGCTCCTTGAGTCGACCCCAGAAATAATAGTCCATGCACGTAAGGTTTTAGAGCGAGGAGGGAAAGGAGTATTGGACCCTCTTCCTAACCAACGGTGCGGAAATAAAGTATTTAATGCACCTCTGCATATACGAGCAGCATGTGCTGGACAACCATCCAATTGCATCCACATATTACGCCGCACATGAAGTGGGATGTTTTCCAGCAGTTGCGGTAGATGTTCTGTCAAGAATTGATGGAACAGAGCCGACGTTAAATTTCCATCAATAAACCAGGGCCCAATTACATTTGTTCCAATGATACCACCCCACACACTGGTGCTCCAACGTCTTTGACGGTCGATCTTTAGTGTCCAGTGCGGATTCTCCGCAGCCCAATAATGCTCATTGTGTAGGTTGACATGACCATCACTTGTAAATATTGCTTCGTGTGTCCACAGCACGTACATACTGAAAAACGTTGGGTTTGTCCTCAATTTCTGACGGGCCCAATTACAAAACTGGAGGCGCTTATTACGGTCAGCATCTGGCACAAAGAGATACGATACGGGTGGCGTTTATGCTTCCACAGTATACGCAGTACACTTGTTTGACTAATTCCGCGTTCCCGGGCAATATCTCTTGAGGATGCATTAGGACGTACTTCAACAGCAGCCAAAACATCAATAACGACATCGTTGTCATCTACAATTGGAGAATGTTTGTGACCCCCATATTGAGGAGGTATGCGCCCTGTTTGTTTCAGACGATTTGCTAACCGTCGAAGTACATTATGGGAAATTGATTGTCGCTGTGGGAACCTTGCGTTATAAATTCGGGCTGCAGCTCTGTAGTTTTGCCTACATTCCCCTAACACCATTAACATGTCAAATGCCTCCCCGTTCGTATATGGCATTGTTCCAATACAATGCTATCTTAGCCGACACTGCACTAACGCACGATATTAGGGTAGTACGTGCTACCTTCTACAATGAAATGGAAGCCTTCTGACACACACACACACAACTCAATTCGTAGCGTGTATTTCTTTTGCACAACACAAGTAGTTCACTACAATTCGTACTAACAACCCTTCAGCAAAGCCTGTTCAACTTACTGTGGAACAAACTGTGTTCCAGCGTATCTCACGTTCGTGCCTGTCAATTCAAGGTTGTCTGCGACTATTTCTCTCGAAAGGCGTATGTTTTGTACAGCAAACATAAACCAGCAAACAGCACAATCCAGTTGCAGTAATCGTTATCAAAGATGTGTATGCTTATTCATTTCGGTATTTCATTTGAAGTTGTACGTTTCACGACATTCATGTCTCATGAATTTCACTTTTACACGACGCATAGGGAAGAAAAGGGCAGGTAAGGACAGGGCTGGAACCTGGCGTCAATCCCATTATTCGCCTGTTGTTACTGAGGAACACTGAGCTTAAGATAGGTATACAGACAAACCAGGCTGTGACATCATTCAAACCTAGGTCGGGAATTGGGGGGAAAATGCATTCTCGAACGGAAATAACACAATAACGCGGAGAGGGTCCCAACGTGACACTCGGGGATTGGCAAGATTTATACGTCATTGGATAGCACACGGCAAGTCCAGAATACAGATCTATTTATACCACCGTTTTGGGTTCTGGGCTGAATGTGGACAAATGGTGCAAAACATGTCCCAAGGGAATATTCCGTATAATTGCTGTACCCTGGAGAGTTATGGTGTGCATCATGGAAACAAATCATAGCGTAGTGCACACAGCCGAAATATTTCGTCCGTTGCACTAGCCAGTCGGGAGGATACAGTGTTCAATTTCCTTGATCCCATAGTGTCGAAGGTCTGGGAGGAGAGAGGCCACCCTAAGGAGCAACATCACGACTACCGACAAAGGGCTTTCAAACACACATCATGTGCGGACACCAAGGTCAAGATCTGGGAAGAGCCCCAGACCTCTTACAAAACAGATGCAGGAAACATTGGTAGAGCATGCTTGCCTCGTTCCACATCTCGAAGAATTCTGTGCAAGCAAAGTGAAAACAATTGTTTTCTCCCGACCGACTAGTGTCATTGACTCAATATTTCGGCTGTGTGCACCACTCGCTCATGTGTTTTTATGATGAACACCACAACTCTCCAGGGCTACCGGACACTGCCCAGCAATTTTACCGCCAATTCCACTGGAATATGTTTTTTCCCATTGATTTTCAATGCAACTTTTGATGACATTTTGACCCGCCGCCATGTCGCATAGGGTGATCGTAGCGAATCGGGACTTGTTGTAGCTTCTTTCTTTTTACAAGAGCTTTCAAGCGATATACAACTTGACCCCTCTTTCCATTTGACAATTTTGAGTGGGACCCTGGGACGAAACCTTTTACTTCGCTCTGTTGTCCTTTGCAACTAATGGGATACGTGTTTTTCAGTTTGTACATATCTCGGACCGTTTTCGATTTAAAGGCCTGGTACGGACTAACGGAATCACCCGATATATATACTGTCCCAATATATATTGAAATACCTTTCATAACGCGATTTGTATTATTAGATGACATATTTACGAATAGACAATATGTTTGTCAATTGGTGTTGCTTACAAGACGGCGCGAGACAGAAAATAAGATTTTCTCGCCTTGAGAATCACTGTAGAACTATTGTTTCGTCTCGTTTCTTGTCTGGTCTCAAATTTTCTTTTCTCGTTTTTTATTTGAGTAGAAAATTTATGCTGTGTTGGTTCTCTTAATAAAGAATTGATGAAAATCCTTCAGCGGCGCGCGAACTCCTCGAAGAGTAAAATGCAACAAAATTTAAATGTGTTTATTAAGTGACTTGCTTATCTTCAAACGTTTATTAATGCTCTTCATTTGTTCGTATAATCACTCCATGAATTTATAGTTTTTATATTACGAATCACGTAACAATAAAACATGGTTTCAGATCTAAAACTTGGACAAACTATTATAGCCCACGAGACTACAGAAAATTTTCGTCTCGTCTCAAATTTGAAGAGCTATTTCTCGCCACGACATCCATCTCATTTTCGAGACGAGACAAAACATTTTCTGTCTCGTGGGCAACACTATTGCCTATTTAATTTTTTGAAAATGATCAGATTGAGGCAGTAAATAGTATGTATAAGTGAAAAGACTGTATAAGTCGCCATCAATTGGCTTGGTTGCGAAATGACGATATTAATTAAACTCAAAGAATAGGGACAAAATCACTCAGTCGTAGACTATTGGAAGGGATCTCTGGTTATCAGACCATGTTAGTTTGTCTGGTCAATGTAGTATCCACGGGTTATCTCGGAATTTCTCCTTTTCTTTATGCCATTAAATCCTTCATAATCATTCACTTTAATTAATAATGTTTTACGCTACATGCTATAAGGCATAACGGTGAGTTGTAAACAGATATATCTCATTTTACACTTACAATTGATTAAATATATACTTTGTTTCTTTTTTCCTACAACTTTTGTGTGTTTAAATGCACACACGCACAATATATATAATATTTTGAAATTTATTATCCTATATTTCTTGTAATAAACAAATTGAATTTAATAACCAATTGTACTAACCCGAACAACGCCATCTCGCAATTATTTTATAGTCACCAATATTAACTTCCAGATAATCAATAATTATCTTCTTATTCGTCACGCAAATATTCCCCGTTATCCGTAATTTAGATATCATTCATTATCCAGATATAATTCGTTAATTGTCATCCGGATATTATCCGTTGTCCGGACATTATTCTTTATCCGGATATTATTCATTATCCGAATATTACCCGTAATTCGGATTTATCCTTTATCCGGATATTACCCGTTTCTTCAAAAACGGATACCGGATAATTTCTTATCCGGATATTTTGGCCATCTCTAATTCTAGGACAGTAAGTTTCTCAGCTTTCTAAATGGGAGGCTGTATTCCTGTGTAAGATAGGCTTTAGTAGGGTAGTCCCTATTTGGGGTTTTCTTTTTCTCAGTTATAAGTAGTTTAGTTTCAAGTACTTAGCCGGATATATGTGTTTTGTAATCCTACTTCTATATTGAAACTTTGATTTTTCTTAGTTTTATGAGGTTTGTAAGCTCTCATATTCGTATGGTTTCTAGTTGAGGGACAATTATAGGTTTATTTGGTATTTACAAATCCTATCGTTTTGGGTTCATTTTCCTTTTGAAGGCAAATGACGCGATCGGTCTGCTGGAGTTTATAGGTTTTACTCTTGAGAGAGATTATGCGCCTATATAATTTTGTTGAACTTCCTACAAGTTTACCAGTTCCATAGTTAGGGACATATTTATTCCCTGTATACAGCCTTACCTTAAACCGTACCATTCCTTCTAAATTCTTTAGATAGAAAGCTTCTTTAGTGGTACTACATCTGACAGGCTGTACTACAAGTATTCAACAGGCCAGATTTCTGTACGAGTGCCGAACAAACCTTTGTAAATTAAGGGCTCATTGGAAGGCGTGTAATCGAATGCAAAGAAGTTAAATCCGCAGGCCCCAAGAGTTAGTGTGAATTTAGTTGATTTAAGGTTTCTCTAATGTTTTAAAGAGACATCAGAGCAGAAGCTATATTTCGAATTAGACCTATGGTGTTAGAGATTCTCGAGAGCCAACTTGTGGAGCCGTTAAACTCTTTTCTTAATAGATTGATACAAATTAAAGCCCAAACATTTGTTTACAAAATAAAACAAAGAGAAGAAATCAGTCAAGACATTTATTAACAGGACATATTTCCAGGAGTAGTTTATTGGCTTAATTAATATACCGTTAGACACAACCGAAAGAAATATCCTCTGGGTTAACAGGATATTTAAAATTTACATAATACATTTATTATGTACCTTTTATAATATGGAAGAGTTTTAAGGCTCTTTACTCTTGGGATAGAGTTAATTTATTAAGGTTATTTCTAACGCGAGTTGCCTAAACATAATTTCAATTCCACAAGCTAAGCATGGTCAGGTCCCATTCGACCGCCGGCCAGTCTAAGGCCCATGGTCCACAGTCAGGCAATAATTTAAATTTTAATATTTTTCTCGCAATGGCACGGGATCATATTTGAAAAACATCATAATACGTAAGAATGAAAAACCTTACACAGTATAATAGAGCACAAAATTATTCAGTTTAAGTTTGGCTAGACCCGGTCACAGGTAAAAACATCACGTATGACAAGCCTCTGGAAAAAGTTTTATTCAAAAATGACGTTGGCAACACATTATACAGTTGAAATACCACGCATATACTAAGTGCTTAGAAAGGGGTTTAATCAAAGCTCTCATTTAGAAACACATTAATACATACCGACGAGAACCTCACACGTGCCAAGAATATAAAAAACCTAGTCGGCGTTCAAGTTCGGAAAACCAAATTCTGACATATGCAGGTGAAGCAAATATGAAGCAGAAAGATTCAAAAGGGTTTATAGAAGTTCACATTTGACAATGACAACGCATGTCAAGCATTGGAAATATTTGATTGAAACATCATTTTTGATTGCACTCATATTAATACATACAGGAAGAACCACCAGATGTGCCAAGAATGTGGTACAGAATTTAGTCGAAAATCAATTTTGCAAATACATGTTAATACATACTAGTGAATAATAAAATACAGACAAAAAATAGAAAAAGATTAAATCGAAGTTCACAGTTAGCAAGGAAGGCAGCTTGTAACACACTGTGGAGTTTTGATAAGAATTTATTTAAAAAATCATGTTTGACATTAGACGTGTTACTACATGCATGTGAAAAAATGACAGGAGTCAAGAGTGTGGAAAGTGACTATGCTTTACCTTGCCAAGGCACATGTTAGCACATCCAAGTGAAATACAAAGCCTTGAGAGGAATTTATTGGATGTTCTATATTGAGCCATCCACAATAAAAACATCTTGTGAGAAATGTAGGAAAGGATATATTTTTAAAAGTTATGTTCGGCAGCACACAATGTAAATACACATTAAGCTCATACGTGGGAGAAGGAATTTAAACCAAGTTAAAATATTGCAAAACAAATGTTTTCACACACATTTGGAAAACACCATAGGCGCCAAGAGTGTGGGAAATGATACAGTTGAGTTTCACATGTGGTAACATACAAGTGAGAAACACCTTAGTTCTCAAAACTGTGGTTTAGTCTAAAAGAAGTTTCTTAAGACATATTAACGCGCAAATGAGAAACTATCTTTGTGGCAAGTGTGTGAAGGTGTCGACGTTCACAGGTAGGAGCATACAGGCTAACACATAAAAAACATACATCTGGCAAGAATTTGGAAACGGATGTGGTCAAATATTTTTTGCAACATATATTAGCACCTCATGTTAGAAGCATTACACGTGCTATTATTTAGGCAAATTGTTAGTCAAACGTTAAATTAGCAGCATAGTGTTAACACATACAGCTGAACGTGGTAAGGGTTTAAACTAAAGTTTAAATTCGGCAATACATATGTTGAGAGACACAAGTGATACTTGTGTCAAGAATGTTGGAAGGAAATTAGTGAAAACTCGCAAGTATCAACAGTCAGTTAAGAGGCTTTCAATGTGTGAGAAATGGGGAAAGGTACTTACTGAAAGATCTGTGCTAACACATACGGGCGAAAACACTTGGAAGTAATATAAGTATGAACCACAATTAGGAGACCACGTGTTTACATATAAAGAAGAAAACCCTTATTAGTCTTACTGATGGGAAAAAATTTAATTGAAAGTCGTATTTCACAGACACTTAAAAGCGAATGTAAGACCTTGGATTTTACAATCAAGTTCGGAAGCATTTGTTTTCATATATGCATATGTATATAACTATGTGCTCGTAATTATCTATATATAACTTATTAACAGAATTAACTTACTTAAACAAACACTTTATTCTAACATCGGCAATCATACAAAAACTTATTGTTGGATACTGTCTCATTAAAGGCTGCTTAGTAGCTTGTAAACTGTTTCGGTATTTCTTGACTTAACACTGAGATCTGTATTTTCTGGAAGCACGTTCTAGTTTCTGTAAGGTTTGGTGCGAAAATATAGAGAAAAAAAAAGTTCTTTTAATATTTGAAGCGACCCAATATGGCTGGAAATCTTGAATATACAGGGGTTAGACAAAAAAATCTAAAACATTTGCAAAAGTGTGAAAATCATACCTACTATGGTGTGGGGCCTCCTTTTGCGTTCAAAACAGCTTGGATCCGACGTGGAATGGACGTATAGAGCTCCTGAATCGTAGTGTGTGGAATTTTGTACCATTGTTCCTCCAAAATATGCTCCAGTTCCTTAAGTGATGCTGGTGGAGGGTAATGAGACCGAACACGCCTTTCTAACTCAGACCACAATGGCTCAATGATGTTCAGATCTGGTGATTGTGGGACCCAGGGGAGGTGTGATAGCTCCTGGTCATGCTCCTCAAACCATGATTTCACCGTTTTTACAGCGTGACAGGGCGCCAAATCATCTTGGTAAATGCCATTACCATCAGGAAACAATATTTGGGCCATGGGTAGAACCTGGTCCCCCAAAATGGCCTCATACGTCTTAGCATTCATCATTCCATGCAGGGCTATGATGGGACCTGAAGAAAATCACGATATCACTGCCCATACTGTAACAGAACCACCCCCATGCTTTACAGTTGGGAGCAGACAGTCTGTATCATAGGCCTGCGACGGTGTTCTCCATACGTAAACACGACCGGTTGTTGGAAGCAAGGGTGAAGGTCGATTCATCGTACCACATTACGTGTTTCCACTGCTCATGAGTCCACGCCTTGTGGTCCTTGCACCACTGAATACGCCTCTTCGCATTTACTGGTGACCAGGGGTTTGGCGATAGCGGCCCTGCCATGAATTGTCATTTTATGAAGTTCCCGTCGCACTATTTTAGATGAAACCGGGTTCTGTAGGCCGGAATTGAGTTCAGACGTAATTTTCATTGCAGTGGTCTTCTTTTTAGCTGCTACAATCAGTTTTAATGCCCTCCGGTCCCTATCTGACAGGATTGTCTTTTGACCACTGTTGTGCTTTGCAGACGTCGTTTGCCCATGAATTGTGAATACCCTCGTGACATTGGACACAGTGCCTTTCGATACCCCCACAATGTTCGCCACTGTTGCCACTGAAGCTCCAACCAGACGGGCACCAACGATCATCTCTCTTTGGAAGTCTGTCAGGTCGCTCATTTTACCACACCAATTTCACCCCACGACACTCACAGGTGAACTGGTTACTGCTGACGGAAGAGGAAGGTCACCATGACACATTGAACCAAAAAACGGTCGGCAAACGCAACACGTGTTGTACAGTGGAAAGCCAAACTTATGTGTCCTGTATGATTTTTTTTTAAATTTTTTTGTCTCTCCCCTGTATGGTTAAAGAGTAAGAGTTAGTGTCGTGTAATAATCGTGTTACAAGCCTAACTACGAAAGTAATATGTCCCACTTACTCGGAGGCAATAGACGCACTTGAAATAAGGAGAACTCTCAATACAATGATCAAAGAAAACTTTGCTTACAATTTAAAATAATATTCATGACATAAAGACAAATCAAAGTTGTCTTGTCATTTTTTTTTTTTTTTAATTTTAATTTTAAAGTGATTCCCAATCAGCTCAGGTGGTAAATTTGTTTAAATGCCTTGTTTCCTGTCCCTTTCACTTTTAGGTTATTTGGCGCAAACAATGTTAATTTCCTACTACATTCAACTAGAGTTTATATGTGAATTGTATGTAGTCCTCTGGTATTACCATCAATTTTTCTCAACTTAATTAGTGGCTCATTAAATAAACTATGGGTTGCTGAGGAAGACATCTACAGATTCTAACTACGAAACATTCGAAAGTTCAAACTTACAAGTAAGGGACCATATGGTTGTCGCGCAAATCAGATGCAGCATACGCCATCTGATTGAACATGAAAAGATATGGAGAACATAGAAATTTAAGGTGCTAAGGCCATAGGGAGCGGAGCGAGGAAAGAGGAAACATTGAATGTCGGCAAAATTTAAGAAAGTCAGAATGACGGGAAAAGTTAATTTCTTGCAAAACAGTGAAAGAAAGTCAACCAAAAGAAAGAAACTAACATAACTAGGGCATCAAGGACGAAGAAAGTTCATAATCAGGGTTGCCATCCGGACCGCAGTGTTGCCAGCGCTGCATAACATTGATATGGAAGGTATAGCACAGTGTAGCAATTCATGCACAAGGAAAAATATTAGTAACACAAAAGACAATTGAAAAAGACTCTGTACACGTGCGTAAAAAGGTTTAACAATAGTCGTGAATGAATAATGTACATGAGGGAGGACAAATATAGACATGAAAGTGAAGATGGTACACATGATAACACAGTAACGAAAGTGTTTGGGAGCATCGTTCCATGATAATGATGATGATCGGTGTTCTGCCGAAGGCAGGTTTTGACCTGAAGGTCCCTGGGCTGGTGAACCCATGGTGGTTTGCCCGATCTCAGGGTAAGGATCATGTTTTGTTTTTGGTTGGCTCCTGGACTCCAAACAAGGAAGCACTCTTTACAACTGACAGTTCCTGACGGTGTTAGTTCTACAAAAAGCTGATTCTTCCTGAAATGTACAGGCCTTATACAACCTGCTAATGTGTTCTCTCTTTCGTCCATTCAAAACATGGGTGAAGTTCATCACAGATACGTTAGTGTTCTCCAGTATTAATGTGTGGCAACGTGAGAACTTTCTCCGCCTTCAGTCATTTGTTCATTACCAGTTTTCCTCTAGGCGATTCCAAAAGATGATACGCTTTCGTTTTTCAAAAGTGACTACTCCAATGAACATCCTAGACAGTTTGACACACCTTCCGCATATTGCTTTGAAAAAGGACTCACAGAGGAATGCTGCAGAGACGCGTGTGACCAGCTTGCTTTCATCGCTGTGCTCACTGCGAGAAATGTTTGTGTGTTGACCACGCATTCATTCGTGATCTTTACGTCAACTGCAATTAAACTACAAATGGTACGTACTGTTCTCTATTTTCCTCCATTTGTATTCACGCGGGTGTAATATTCACTCACGACTTACTTAACCTTTTTACGCACGTGTACAGAGTCTCTTCAATTTCTTTTGTGTTACTAATATTTTCCCCTGTGCATGAATTGCTATACTGTGCTATATCTTTCATATCAATGTTATGCAGCGCTGGCAACACTGCGGTCCGGATGGCAACCCTGATTATGATCTTCGTCCTTGATGCCTTGTTATGTTTAGTTTCTTTCTTTTGGGTGACTTTCTTTCCCTGTTTGCACGAAGTTAACTTTTCCCGTCCATTCCTGACTTTCTCCAATTTTGTCGACATTCAATGTTTCCTCTTTCCTCGCTCCGCTCCCTATGGCCCTTAGCACCTTAAATTTCTATGTTCTTCATATCTTTTCATGCTCAATCAGATGGCTATGTCTGCATCTGATTTGCGCGAAAACCCATATGGTCCCTTACTTGTAGACTCTGCAGAGTTTGAACACGGATCGACGCTCGCTGTAAAATAGCGCAAGAACTATTTAATCCGGGTATCTTTGACCCCTTTCCGCTGTTTTAAGTTTATTATTTTTGTCAGCGTTGGAGTAACAACTGAAGCTTCCCAATAAGCGAATGTTCGACTCCGTGTCACAGAAATAAGTTTCTCTCTAACTGGTTTCATTGAGGTGTAACTGCGTGATTATATGCTTTTAATTAGTAAACTGAAATCTAATAAGATTTCGAGTTACCAGATTTTAATCAATAATCAAGATCACCGAAGTCAAATATGAAATCAGTTTCTGAATTCATAAACTGAAGAAAACTAACCAAACGAAAAGACTTGCTAGTTTCATAATGATGAAATTAAAAGTAGAATCATAAGATAGGGAAACAGTCATGTCTTACGCTTAACCAAACGCAAAAGAGCCCAGCTGTATCCATCATTATTAAATTTTCCAGTGTCCCGTACGGACACAAATGTTTCAACGTTAGACTGATAGTTCAGAACTTAAAGGTTCAAGACTCTCTCTGGATAGAACCTCCCATCATCACATTATTTGCATAACAAATTCGTGTGCTTAGTTCTGCTTTGTTTCGCTGTCGAACGCAAATTTGGAAGCATCCGTCTGAGATTATCGACTACTTTTCCAACACGCTAAATTGCATTTATTACTGTAATGTATAAACCGGAGTGCGCAACATATTATTGAGTCCGGATCACTGATCACAGCCACGAATCTTAAGAAATTAATTGCCAATAGTCTGATGATGCTAATAGTAAGATGAGCACACCATTGAAACTCATGTAGTAAGTTTTTCTACCATGGAAAAATTTCTGAAAGCTATTGGCTCAAACTAGCAGAATTTATTTATAATTGTTCACTTTCGACACTTCTTTCTTACAAATTATGTGATTTCTCTCAGTATTATTTGTACGCCCGGAAACTAAGGTGTTAGGAATTAGACTACAGACTATGGACTTGTAATGTTAGGTAATAATGGCACATGTCTATATCTTTGATTATGTGTTGCTAGATTAGATTCTGTGCAAATAAATCACGCTGATTTCAGAGTGTAACGATTAGTTTGAAGCACTTTTGGTAATGGAAGCCTTATTGCGGAATTTGCAAGAATAATTTATTAAATATCTCAGGAGTAATATGAGTTATTATGTTTAATTCTTTTCGGATGCTTAAGCTTACAGAGAGCAATGGAACATACTCATATGAATACGGAGTTAAGTTTCAGAGATAAGTATAGTTTCTGCACAGATTTAAAATAGATGTACCACTCTCCTCGCACGCTCATTAAATACAAATTCATTATATTTTTAATGTTAACGTAAGGATGCAACGAGTGCTGCATAACAAGATAGGATGAGAACCAATGCTCGGTTCTAAACTAAATCTCGGATATTCAACGCCTGATCTAAACGGAGTATTCCTTAAATAGTCTGTGCTGTATGTGTAGTTAAGGTATCATCCTCGAAAACGTTTTTAATGTATATACAGTTTATTTAAGTTTCAGAATTTCTCTAAGTTTTTGGGTTTTCTAGTGAGTGATTGTAAGCCAGTTAAACATTGTTCCAGTGATACAGAACCATGCAATTTTAAGATTGTTGAATCATTTATACCTGACCCGAATCGTTGAATCTGAATTTAATTTATAACTCGTTTTGCAACTTTCGCTTAATGCGGATGGACGATGACGAAATGAGTTCGTGGATTAAAAAGTTGGAGCGGAAAGAAACTTATGAAAACCCATACACAGGTATGTGTCCACCACACACAGAGCACGACCAGGGATGCAACCGACGTCACATATCACTTAATGTAAACCACCATGTCCCTGCAT